>NW_008358642.1:2468813-2473723 GCF_000622305.1 Nannospalax galili | reverse complement strand
GTCTACATAGTGAGTTCCAGGACAGCTGGGGCTACAGGGAGACCCTGTCTCAAAAAGGCCAAAAAAAAAAAAAATCCCAGAGGTTCAACTGCATGGCACTGGCATATTTTGCTCTAGTGTAGGCTTCATAGTAGATGGCATCACATTACTAGTAGCTCACATAATGGAGGGATCACACAGTGAGACAGGAGGCCAGTGTGTCTCTTTTATAGAAAGCCGTTCTTTCACGAATTAACTCACTGTGCAAGACCAGCATTAATTCTTCCTAAAGACAGTACTCACAATGACCTGATCATCTCTCACTAGACCCTACTTCTTGTAGTTTCCCCCCAACTTTCCAGTATTGCACACCAAAGGCCAAGCTTCTGACACTTGAACCTGTAGAGGACAAACCAATCCACACCCCACAGGCAGCTTAGCCTAGCCTAGTAAATCTTATTTATAGCTCTGCATCCTCTCTTCCACATCTTTCCATCAAGACAGCCACAGGGAGCAACAGAGAATGATGCAGGCATCCATGGTTGGCAGCTAGCAGTAGGGGGTTGAGATGGAAATGATGTATAAGGTGGAAGCTTCTTTTTGCAACAGATGGATAGTATTACACAATTCCACCATTGGTCAAAATGCAGAGAATAAGTGCCTGTGAAATACTTAGCCCTAAGTGATCCATCTACAATGCAACATCTACACCTAAGGCTCAGGGAACATCACAGAAGAGGGGACAGACAGATTGTAAAGCCTTAGGGACAAGACATTTGCTATTAGTTAATGTATTCTAGACATGACAGGGAAGCTGCACCCATGAAATCTCCGCAGTAGGACAGTCTAAAAAGAGCTGCATAGTGACAACTGGTTGATATGCCAATGTATGAGGCAAATGCGACAACCACTGCACTAGGAAATGGCCTTTGATATGCCAGTGTGTATGGGAGAAATTTCATGGGGTCCCATCTCTAGATGAAGAGCTATGGGCAATCAATGCATGCTGAGAGAGGGAGAATCAGTTTACTCCAGGGACTAGCTCTTTGAGAGGTTATCTAATCCTAAGTGGGTAGCCCTAAACACAGGCACACAGGTGCATGACTCAGTGCATTATATATGTATATGCATACTTATAAATGTATGTATGAATATGTAACAATAATAATTAAAGAGGACAAGAAATTATGAGGGAGTTGTGGGGGGCATGTGAGGAGTTGAAGGAGGACTGGGAAGGGGGAAATAATGCAAATACAAGGCTCATAAATGAAGTTCTCAAAATGTGAAAAAATATATTTAAAAGTATTTAAGTGAGTGTTGTAAACTTTCAAAAACAATTTAAGAGCAACATTTGTATTTCAAGCATTATCAAGGCTTTAGGTGATGTATTTCTTTGATCTAATGAAAGATTTGAATACCTACAGATTTCTTTCAGTTGCCACCTTCAGTGTGGTGTAAATAGGTTCTTGAAACAGTCTGTGTTCTCTGATTATAGGGTTTTCCATACAAGAAGGCCAATGTTACCACAGCAGTTAAAGGTTAGGAAAATATTTCCTTCAGGGACCATCTCCTCAGAGACCGCCATCAACACAGAAACCAGTTTTATTGCATAAATTATGAAACCGTTAAAAAGAGCGTTGCCTAATGCTTTTGCTTCTGTCCTCAGTCTCTGGAAAGACTGAAAGAACAAATGGCCAAATTTCATTGAAAAAGAAAAAAATAGATGGAATGGTAAATTATTGCTTTTCTGGTGAAATAGAACATTGGGGTTATAAAAGATCAGAGAGTCCAGACTTAATTATTTTCTTAAGCACTTTTTCCCCTTGACAAACTGTTATTCAACATATGGATATGAAAAATATAAAAATGGACAGGAAGTCACAAAAATGACCAATGCTCACAGCCTTAGTTCCTGGTTTATTCAGTCAGTTTTAGTAGTAGATTCTAAGGGATAGTTAAAGAAAACTTTAATTAAAAAAAAAATCTCGTTTTTATATACACAGCAAAAAATGTCCTGTTTCCCAGGAGGGCATGACTGTTCATTGGTCATAGAGTTAATTTATAGCAGAGTCTATAAAACACTGATGATTGAATTTTTTTGTTATCTCATGCTTCTAAGTTATGTTAAAGACATGATCCCTTACAGGAATGATCATTAATGTTTAAATTGTCATTTCATGAAGTGATTTAATTCCCATAAAGTCAAAATGACGTTATTTTGCATTGCACTTTGAATTCTTTCCTATCTGTGCAAGATATTGTTGCATATATAAATGCATGATACCTCTTAGAGTTTTTATGTGCTTTGCAAATGAAAGTGTCTAAAATAAATTCTACAACTCAATTTCTGGTTTTGTTGTAAACCACATACTAGTTAATAGCTTAGCACACCTGATTTGACTTGACATTTTCAAAATTGATTTATTGCACTCCCTGTAAAAACGATTAGCTCTAATCTTGCAAATGCAATAGGTTCCTATTGTGCTGATTATTATTGTGAAGCCTATAGGTATGTTATGCCTGCTCTCAGTTCATATGATTGTGATTTATCATCTGTTTTCTAGAGAAGTCTTGTACCCCAAACTAAAGGTTCTGCCATTTTCTATTGTTTACAGCTCTGCACATCATCTGAATAGAAAACCCACATTACAAAGAGGGGCAAAGCACCATGTTCTAAACCCAAAAGCTAATTTGGGGGTGGGGAGTGGGGGTGGAAATGCATCTTTTATGTTTTATAGAAGGTAAGGTTAATGTATTAGAATTTAAACAGAGATAACCCAGAATTTGTGGCGACTCTAATGACTATGAATAGATCCCTGTAAAGAATGGATTGAGTGGGATGGACATCCTGAAATTTTTTAGAATATGCTGAGTAATTAAATGGAGTTGGTGATGATTTAGAATATATTAAAGCAATGAGATCATTTTCTGCTATCTTCAATAATTTCTGCTTTCCAACTGCAATTCATCATGTGAAACTGAAAATGGCAGTTTAGGAAATAGTGCATGCACTAACACATCATATTTGTATTCAGTGAACAGTGACTACTACCAGACTGTATAACCCTGCAATGTGGGTGGCCATGCTACCATGCTGCAAGGCATTTAGATAGCTGTGTTCTCTTCCCACTGTTAATGTCAAGTGAAAGAGAACTTTGAGAATTATTTTCTTTTTCTCTTATTGATAATAATCTCAATTTAGGATAAAGAAAGGTTTGGAATGTCATCAAAATATTCATTTGCTGAGGTTTTTCTTATAAAATGAAAAAGGGTAGAGCAAAGGATAATTAAGTTAGAGAAAATAATAATTTATAGATTGTATATGAAGACCAAAGACTGAAACTGTTTTAGGAAAATAAAATCTATCTTAGTATTTATTTCATAATTCAAATGGCTTCTTCTATAACTACTGTAGTTAAAATTCAATCAATCAACAATTATTTATAGGCGCTTTTTTATTATATCACGAATTAAAGTCAGAACCTCATATATTCAAGGCACATGCTCTGCCACTGAGATATCACCCTCAACGTGCATTTAAATTTGCATAAATTACAAGGTTTATTTCATTTTATTATTACAAATGTCTTTGTATAGCTCCCTGCTGTTTCTATAGTGCAACAAGTGATGAAATGGAGAAATCTAGGTTATACATAAAAAGTAACAAAGATAAATCTATTCATTTATTTATACCAAAAGCATTTATCATATTAGTGGAATTAGTGGAAATCAGTGGAATCCAATGAAAATATGAAAAGTACATTTGTGTAAAATGAGCAATTATTTTGAACTTAAAGAAATCTCAGTATCAGGACTAGAGATGGATGACTCGATGGTGGGAGCACTGGTTACTCTTGCTTTGGTTCCCAGCACCCACTGACAACTACCATAAGTCTAGTTCCAGGGAATCTGATGCCTTTTCTTGGCCTCTGTGGGTTTGCAAGCATGAGGTACTTATAAAACAGTCATACACATAAAATAATAATAAAATTGTAAAAGTCTCGGTAGCTCTATGCAAAAACGGAGTCTCATAGTCAAAGGAATGCATTTTCCTATATGCATCAGTGGTAGACAAATTCATAGCTAGAAATGTTTATCTAAATATTTTTTATAATTATAAAAGTTAGAAACATCTTAAAAGCCAATCTTGGCTAAATGAATGAAGGTGCACCAGCACAAATGAAAATTATGCTGTCACTTACAAATGACATCTGCTGGGTTGGCGTGATGGCTCAGCGGTTAGGAGCACTGACTGCTCTTGCAGAGGACTTGGGTCGATCCCCAGCACCTACATGGGGGTTATGAACTGTCTAACACGCTCTTCTGACCTCCACAGGTATTGAACGATACATATGGACCTACCTACATGCAGCAGTTATACACATTAAAAACAAACAAATAAAAACAATAATTAAAATATCAAAGACAAAACAAACAACAACAAAAAATGGGATGTATTGACCAATTAGCTCACCGGTGTCCCTTTGTTCTACCCAGACAGAAGGAGAAGCTCTTCATGTGATGGTCCTCAGCAGCTTTTATATCCCCCCGTCCTTTACCCAAGTGAGCAGTGCAGCAGGAGGATGGGGGCACCTGCATGTGGCAGACTTTACTGTCGCTGTCAGGACTCAGGTATGAGGTCCCTTAGCTCTAACTCTTGTACAGCTTTAGGAAATTGGAATTCCTCAGCCCTTAGCACCACACAGTGTTCCAGCTTTTGGTCCAGGTGTTGGGAAAAAAAATGAAATACCTTGATGAATGCTGTAAGAACTCTGCATTTTGATAGAAAACTCTGTTTAAAATGTTGATTTAGATTTACTTGCTAAGCTTGCCTGTTCTGCCTGATTGTATCTACCATACATGGATGATTAACCTAGTTGAAATGCTAAGAATTGAAGTGCTGTAAACCTCCTTCCTGGACCCTGGACCCC
>NW_008358642.1:2430901-2462498 GCF_000622305.1 Nannospalax galili | reverse complement strand
GGAAAAAAAAATGAAATACCTTGATGAATGCTGTAAGAACTCTGCATTTTGATAGAAAACTCTGTTTAAAATGTTGATTTAGATTTACTTGCTAAGCTTGCCTGTTCTGCCTGATTTGTATCTACCACACATGGATGATTAACCTAGTTGAAATGCTAAGAATTGAAGTGCTGTAAACCTCCTTCCTGGACCCTGGACCCTGGACCCCAGACTCAGTTGATTTACAATGTGTCCTGTAGGCCTGTTTGCACATACCAGATAACCGATAAGGAACAAAGAGAAGGAAGTTGTACCAGGCTTACATAGCCTTCCTGGAAAAGATGTTTAACCGAAACTATAGCTTTTAGAAGATGTTTGATCAAAGTGTCTGCTGAGGAATGCTTTTTGTGTAATGACTATGTGGGCCTATATAATCTGTATCTGAAACTGAATGGGGGTCGATCGTTCTGACCAGACTTGCATGTCTTGGGAAATCGGTCGACCCCAGCCGGCTGGAAAGTAAAGACTCTGCTTGATTTTTACATCTCCAATCCCGTGTATTTGTTATCTGGAGGGGACCCATCGAGTCACGGACCCTAACACAGGAATCTGAGACTCGAGACCCTCTGGAACTCTTCCTACAACTTGAGCCATCTCTTCTCCGGATCCTTATAATCTTATTCCTCTTCAGCTCAACTCATCGCTGTTTCTTTCCATACTTTAATCTTTCCTTCTTCTTCCTGCCCTGGCTGCTCTCAGACTGTCTGGCTTTCTATTCTTTGCCGGTGGCTTTGCAATGCTCACAACTCACCCATTGGTCTACTCCACTGTCCTGTCCCTGATTGACCACTGTCTCTACCATCGTACTGCTCTGTGGATTCTGCTTCTTCCTTTTTCTGTTAAGTAGCTCAGCCCAGGCTGCTAAATGCAGGAGCAAAGATCACATGAGGGAAGCCTATTTGCGACTTTAGTTGAGAGCAGCACTGGAGAGTGTCTCCCAGGGAGCCTGAGGACAATCTCAGCATACTTCACATGCTAATAAAGGTTCATGTTTGTCCCAGTAACAGCTTTAGCTCTTTAGCAGCAGTTGCAGCAGAACTTGTTCTAGACCACGAAGGGAAGGGCTCATTCTCTGGATAGAGATGGTTATGGCCATCTAGAATTCATTAAAGCATGTTAATAAAAGATCTGGAATTAATAGTCAGAAACCACCCTTGCTGAGGCTGTACCTTCAAGAATAGCATAATCCTTATGTAATTATTACAAGGCATTCATAAAGCGTTAAGGATGGTGTTGCTGGTATAAGGGCACTCTTGTTGACTGCTTGACTGGCAGTCATTTTGCCCAAGTTTTCCAGGGCAGTAAGGGAGTTGGATTAGGGTGGTGAATTGTCTTATTCCCATGTCTTTGATTATTTCCAGAAAAATGAACATCAGGGAAATGTTTACAATAACAACTTAAAGAATTTATCATTAGCACAGATTTATACAGATGTTAACAGTGCTGTCACAGTGCTTAACTCCTGCACAGTGCCCCAGGGAAAGGTGGACCCCTCCCCCTTTAACTGTATCAGAAAGGTATAAGTATTGAAGAATCAATAAAGAAGATTACATGCAAAGTCACATAGTATATTCCTTTTTTTTCTTTTACTGGATTTTATTGATTCTTTATGTTCAAAACACAGAATACTTATTATCAAACCATCTCCAAGTTTCAGAGACAACACATTAAAGAAAAGTAAAATTAAATTACAGTATTCTGGAAAACAAAGAATATTTCTTCCAATAATTGCCACAAGATGCATAGCAAAATGATTCTTTAACACATTTCCTTTTTCCTTTGTCCTTGTTATGCTGAGAAATTCACCTGGTGCATTTTTGTTTTTGTTTGGTTTTGCAAGCTGACTTTGAACTCCTGCTGTATAGGACAATCCTCCAACAGCAGATGTCATCTTCCTGAGCTCGGCTGTATTCTCATACTACTTGGCTAAGATCATCACAGCTGGGCTTGTTGACTGCTGATGCCCTGCTTAATTTTAATTCTGGAGTTAGTGATGCTGTCTGTGAGGTATATTCCCTTTTATAGAGCATAATGGTAGAGTATATATATGCAAAGTTATATAACATATATTAACTAAAGTATTAATGACATTAATGATGTTTCTGCAATGACTGAATATTTTGTTTATTTTCTGCATGTTCTCAAATGTACAGACTATTTGTGGTCCTCATATCGGAGGCATTTTTAATATAATAAATACAAACATATTATGGGAAGTTATATCCATATTATAAATAACCCATTTGTGAGTGCAGCTTAAATACACATTAAGAAAAGAGCAGAATGCAATTCAGTAGCAAGTATATTTTATTTTAATTTTTGTTTTGTTTATTTATTTAATAAAAAAGGGGTTTTTTTTTTGAGATGGGGTCTCCCTGTATCTCCAGCTGGCCTACAACTCACTATGTAGACAAGACTGGCCTCAATCTCACAGAGATCCTCTGCCTCTGCCTCCGAGAGCTTGGATTAAAGGTGTGTGTGACAGTCATCCAAAACAAGTATATTTTAAAGGTCAAGTGTTCTTACATCAACTTTATGGTTTCAGGAGAAAAGTCATTTCAAGTTTCTAAAGAAACAAGTCAGAGTGGCAAGAAAAGAAATACAAAATAAAGTGCAGAAATATTTCAAACACCAGAGTCAATTGATTTCTAACTGTGCAGAGAAGCCTAAAACATTTGCTCCCATTGGGTGATAATGATGTGTCAATGCAGGTTCAACTATTAGAAGAAATGCAACTCTCAGGGAGAGGAATGTTATTGGAAGGGGGAACTGTATGAGTGTGAAACGCATGCAGTATTGGGAAACTGTTCTAGTCACACAATTAGTTTTGGAAACTGAAATTTCTTTAAAAATGTTTATTCATTTAATGAAGCCAAAGATCTTCAGCTAAACAAATTGCTGGAACTATAATAGTGGATGTCTTCTGAACATCACAAAAGACCCAACTGAGAATCACTTCTCCTTTCTCAACTCTGATTTTAGAGTCAACCAAGATACCCATTTGATTGCACTACCATGTTCCCTATCAGAAGGAGTCATGAGATTGTAGTCCTCCCTTCAGGATTGACTTAATACCAGGAAGGTGTAGGAAAAGAACAAAATGACTGTATTATTCTCTTTTTGTCTTCTCTTTCTTTACCCCAATACAAATCTACTTTATATAGATATATAAAGAAAACATTTTATTTTTCTTTCTTACCAATACAAGGCTTGAGCAGATAACTGGGAGATTTTTGTCAAAAATACATAATGATATTTAGATAAGAAGGATAGTTTTTAAAAATCCAGAAGAGGTAATAGACTGAAAATGGATAAGTGACTTCCTGGATTGGGGATTGGGAGATTAGAGGACAGGTGGGGAGATAAACAAGAAATGAGAGTGATTGTGGACGTTCCTTTTTAGATGGTGAAAACGTAAAATTATTGTGGTAAGAACTGTGGATAAACTAACATTCAATAAATTCAGTAACAAGCATATTTAAAAATCACATGTTCTTACACAAACTATGACCATAATGCAATACATATCTAGTGACAGACATAGCTCTTGTACTATTGGGAGATATTAATATAGATGTTTCAAAACAGCTATGAAAAATTCAAATCTATGTCAAAATAATTTTTTTAAAAACTCAAGGCATGTAACAGATTTTTAAATTGAATTTATTAAACAGAGGTAATATTTACTTATCTGCTACTGGGTGACAAACAATTCACAATCTTAAGGCTTTAAACAGCATTATTTTATTTGTACAGGATTCTGCAAGTCAGGAAATCAGGTAAGGTGCAGCTGGTTTGATATTTTTGTTCCATATAGCATCATATGGGGTTATCAGGTGGTTGCAGGGGAGTTGTGTACTTAAAACAGCTGGAAGCATTGCGAAGTCATTTTCCACCTTTCTTTCACATCCTATCACCTCTCTCAATTTGGCCGCTTTCAGCTTCTTCTGCAAAGAGCTCTCAAGAAATTTGGACTTTCTGCAGGGTAGATTAAGTTTCCAAGACAGGGTGATTCAAAAAGGAAAAAAAAAAAGGAAATCACAGACACTCAGACCTGGGGTCATTTGGAATCATTTCAGTCTTGTCTACTTTAAAAAGCCATTCACAAAGTCAGCTCAAATTCAAGAGAAAACAGAGCCCCACCTGTATCTGGTCAGGAGTGAAAGAAAGCAGGAAGACAATCACAGCTGGAAAGCAAGGACCTGTGTCTCTCCTGGAATCCCCAGAAGAAACAGACCATTTGAATTCTGTCCCCTGAAACTGTATCAGGCCTCTGGCCTGCAGATTTGCATGAACACACATTGCAACACTAAACTTATAGTATCTTTCTATAGGAGCAAAGGAAAACAATGCACTAGTACACATTTTGAAAATGAATGTAAAATTATTTACCTTAAATGGCAACTAATACAAAATCAGTAAATCAGGTAGAAAAATCAAATTAATGCTATAATAAGAGACTTAACTACAGAACTGTTTACAATAAGATACCTGAGATTAAATTAAACATTGTTTTTAAAATAATAAAGTTGACTTAAGATATGCAACATATTCCTTAAGAAAAGATACATCCCAGATATGAAATCCTTTCTGAGGCATATTATATCATGCACACATTTCAGAAATACTCAATGATGAATAAAATATATTTATTGGTTTATTTTTATGTAAAAGGTATGAAGAAGTTTCTAGCTCTTGAATTCAGTTTATCTTTCATATGAAATTAAAAAATTTAAAACAGGAGTAAATATATTTTCCCATAACAGAGTTATTGACTTCTAGATTTTGAAATACATATATAATTTACAGCAAGTTTGAATATATGTATTGTTTGTTTTGTTTTAAATAACTGAACAATGGGACCGAAGGGCAGAAGAAAGGAAAATAAATAAAATAATCATTTCACACCAAAATTGTTTGGCCTAGTCAGAATTTAATCACTAAGTTTCATTGATTTACTTACCACAGTACTTAAAGTATACAAACTTTCAATACCTCAAAGTCTTTTCTTTGGTGTTAGAGAAAATTTACTAGTCCCAAATATCTTGTTATCAAGAAAAAACTAAAACGTATTTCATGCAACTATATTCACTTGCATCAATCTGGAAAGGAAATTCACACATGAATTTTATTAGCAATGTCTAAACGATAAGAATTTTAAAACTTTAAGCATACAAATCCTTTAATAATCAATTACCACATTGAATTAGTCCATTATCATTGAAAAATACAATTGGGACTACAGCTCATTTCAAATCTCAAAATGCAAAGTCACTTAATTCAGAACTCCATCTGTACCTTTGTCTCTGGAGTTGAAAAACTGCCTCCACATTGTCCTCTGAGTTTTCATCAAAACAAGTGACCGGTTTGGAATCTATTTTAACACTACTTGCCATATATTGGGTCTCATGCTGCATCTGACATGACTTTTCTCTAATGAAAGTTACTAGCTGTTCTGAGTCAGAAAGGATATAAGCATTCCCTGGAAACTGTGCTGTTATTTAGAACACAGCAATATAGAAATTGAAGGCCCAGATATTGTATTTTCTATTCATAAAATTGTGATTGGCCTTTTTATTTTTGTGTTACTCTTGGGACAGAGAATTAACTTTATGTACATATAAGGGATACTCATAAAAATCAGGCTAGTTCTAATTTTCCTTCCCCTAAAAGAATTAGAAATAAAATTATAGCATATTTTTGTTTAATCTTAGAGTCCATATAGCTTAATGACATCTCTTGAGATATTAAATTTTATTTATTGTAAATAACTGGCAAAGAATAAAACCTGCAAAATCTTTGTAATAGCAATGCAAATAGAGAAAAACCATTACAGCATTTATTTATCCTTCACCATAGAGCATGGTGGACTGCTTGCAGGTATCAAAAGTTAATATCCTACTTTGCTACATGTCTATATGTACAGTGCTGATTATGCAGTTCAGTGGACTCACAGCTGCTTTTTCTTCTAATGTACATGAGATTGACTCTGCCATGTACTCACAGATATCCTGTAAGATTCATTTTACCAACATGAATTGCAATTAAAAATGCAAATTAATATACAGATACACATAATATCCACACAATTGCTGATTTACAATAAAGGACCAGTAAGTAGTTGCTGATATTAAGAGCAATCGAACAGAATGGACCTCATTTTAATTTATGAACCTATGAGGCTTCAGAGGCAGAGTTGCCATTCATACCTAAATAAAAACAGCATGTACCTTCACGAAAGGAGCCAAAAGTATGCTTGTTTTTTACTTTGTGTGTGTGTGTGCTTGATAAAGTCGGGATTTACTTAGTAGTTGAATACACAGTTCAAATACACTCCTGTCTTGCAACTGGCTAGTTCCTCCAATAGGCGGGGCATGACATGGAGCATGGACTATGAAGGGGCTGCTGGGAGCCATCTTGGGACAGAAGCTTGGAACCATGGGTAGTGTGCGTGGTGTGGGGAACGTGTAGCCAGCTGCAGCAGCTCAAAGACAGAATGGACTGACTCTTGTTGACCTGGGGTAAGATCACTGGCCCCTGAGGCATGAGTGAATGCTAGTGGGGACTATGGTAGTCTTGGCACAGTCTGCTATGGTGGGCTCTGAGCCGCGCTGCCAGAGGCATGGGGCTAGACACTGGGTTCTCATTACTTTGTAAGTTAATAAATACACATAAAATATATTATATGGTTTGTCTGATAGCGCAGGAGACCCCGAGGGAATTCCGGTGACAAAATTGATGTAGTCTGACCAGATAAAGGAACCACAGCCATGGGGTCTCAGAAAGCAGTGCTGTTCCTGCTGCCCCTGTGGTGGGTCAGCTGGGCTCTGAGTCCCAAGTCCAGGAGAGAAGCCAATCAAAACCCATATGCTTAATGGGGTTAGGGATAGTCATATGGATTATACAATTGATCATAAAACCTGTAATTAAAAAGAGGCCAGCCACACAAAAGCGTGGGCCACAGCTATATTGTAAATGTGGGGATATGTTGCGGGTATGTGAAGATTTGTTAAAGGTTACCCAAAGGCTAGAAAATCTTTTACCTGCTAGGGACCCAAATGGAGCTCTGAGAGGAGAGAGAGAGAGAGAGAGAGAGAGAGAGAGAGAGAGAGAGAGCACTTTGCAAGATAAAAGACATGCCCCAGGCTGGGAAACCTGAAAAGGCTGAACTGGCAGACCCAGTTGCGGAGCTAGAGAGAAAAAAGGTACACTTTGACTTGTGTAAGGTCCAAGGACTCAAGAGTAAAAGACAAAAAATAGTAAAAAGGAAAAAAAAAAAAAAAAAGCTAACTGTACTGTAGCTAGGAAATAGTCAATGCTAGAACTGTTAAAACTAGGAAAAACTTATAAACAAGCAAGCCCCTGGCCATGTAGCTTGTGAGAGTATGGGACATGGGAGCAAAGGACATCAGTCTAAGTCCTTCAGAAACTTCACAGCTGAGTTATATAACCACCCATCCATCCTTGCGATATAGGCTGTTCAACCTAGGCCAATGCAGAGGGGAGAAGTTCTTAATGGGGTGGCTGGTTGAAGGCATTAAAGATACATGGTTGTCACCAAGGAAGACTAACATGATTAGCAGAGGCTGGAAGATTATAAAGGAGGGGCAGGCATTCCTGAGAGAACTAGGTATGAGAAAAGCAATATATGGTGTTCAGTTCACTGGGCCAGATAAGACTGAGTTCATCAGAGATATGAAAGAAAGCCTAATTCAGCTGGGACATCGAGAATGGTATGGGACTTTAATGGTTTTACTAAGCCCTTTGATGGGACAGGATCTTTGTAAAGTGAGAGAGGCTTTGCCAAATCTAAATGATCCTGACCAGCATGTAAAATGTGTATGTAAAATAACAGAACACCCTATAAGAAATATAAAAAAGACCAGACTGAAGAAATGGTTCACTTGGGTTACTCAAAGACAAATGTGGAAAGACTTATGTCAAGCACAAATCCCCATAGGGGAAAAAAAATTGATAGAAAACCAAACTCAGTACTAAGGCGTTTCTGGAAGATTTTGAAACCAGCAGAATAGTTTACAAAGAACATTCGAAGGATAACAACTCTACAAGGGGTGGTTAAGAATCCCCAAGGATTAAATAAGATGCATTTCTATTTTGATAAAGGCTATACTAGGGGTGGAAGCAGGTTTTCCTACCAAGTTCTTCCCCAGCAACCTGGTGTGGTCAATGGGAAGATGACAGATGTGGCTACAGTCAGGAGGCAGACCCAGAGCCTGTCTGACTCAGGGAACCAACAAGTGCAGCGGTGACAGGAGAAGCTCCCTGACTCCTTAGCTCAGTGCAGGGTCAGGCAATGGAGGTCAACACCTGTAAGTGTATTAACCAAATTAATGCCTTGTACCCATTCTATGGTACCTAACAAAGATCTATGGAAAAAAACAGTTAATACGAATGGACAAAACCTTTCCATGCTGTGTGAGACCTTATCTATGACTGATTTAATATATACTGTTAATGTTCCTTCAAGTGTGTTATAGATGTGAAACACATTTGAAAGATACCTGAAGAAGCAAAGGCCAGCTATAGTTGTAAGATTCTTGGAACTTTTATGTAAGTTGGGTAAGATGAGGATAGAGACTCCCAAATTAAGAAAATCTACAGTACCAGGGGTGGGTTGCCCCCCTATGAGCTGTTGGTCAGAGAGAGATCCATGAGGTCCTCCAATTCACCAAGGCTATAGCTGCTAATGTTGGTTGTACACTAGAAAGGTCGGTAAGGCCATGTTGCTGAAGACAGCAGGAGAAGAAGAAGAGATGGAACTGAGATTAAACCAAAATACTCAGTACCACTGGATGGATGATGTTCATACTGATGCGGATGGTTGGGGAAGGAAAGATCCCCTATAATTCTACTCAATGATGGACCCCATGTGCTGCACACTATGGACATGCCAAGCAATATCTGCAAGTGCAATAATGGCTCAACCAACACATGTAGAACTGACAAATTTCTAATTGGATAAGGCACATTCCTAGGGGTGAAACACACATCTAGTGCTGTAGACCACGCCAATGCTTTGCATCAAGACAGGCTACAGGCCCTAGTGGAGAAGCCATCATGAGTGTACCTACTGGGATATCTTCTAGGCATTTTTATTTACATCCATGTTTATTTAAATGTGTCCACTTCCTTCCATTTGTCTTTATAGTAGAAGAAACACCACTGAACTAGATCAGTGGCCATGGCATAAAGATGACTAGTGGGGAGGCCCAAGAAGCCACTATTTCACCATGATACAAGAGAGATCACCCTACATCTATCACCCCTTCCAAGGCTCAGGGACTTTAGCAGAAGATGGATGGGAAGATTGTAAGAGAGGAGGAAAGGGGTAGAGTGTCTCCCAACTGGTTAGTTCCTCCAACGGGTGGGGCCTGACACTGAGCATGGACTATGAAAGGGCTGGTGGGAGCCATCTTGGGATGGAAGCCGGGAGCCATGGGCAATATGTGTGGTGTGGGGAACACGCAGCCAGCTGCAGCAGCTCAAAGACAGAATAGACTGACTCTTATGGACTTGGGGTAAGATCACTGGCCCCTGAGGTCTGAGCAAACGCTAGCAGGGACTATGGTACTCTTGGCGCAGTCTGCTATGGTGGGCTCTGAGTGGTGCCGCCAGAGGCACGGGGGCTCGGCACTGCGTTCTCATTCCTTTGTAAGTTAATAAATGCACATAAAATATATTATATGGTTTGTTTGATAGCACAGGAGACCCAGAGGGAATTCGGGTGACAACTTGAGAAAAGCTGTTGCTCTTATGTTGTCTTATTCCTCCCGCTATGCTTTAAATCTGAGACCTAAGAATTCCATTAATCAATGAAGAATTATGACAATGATATGCTGATTTCACTGACATACTTTCTAAATGTACTTTCTATACATGTTCATATATTCTTTCTTATAAATTAGATTACAACCATATAAGTTAACTCTTAAAAATAGAAAGAAGAAATAATAAAAGAACAAACCACAAGTATAAAGGAAAAAAAAAACCGTGTGTACAAAGGTAAATTGTCTACTTAGAAATCCCCCCCCCCTTTTTTTTTCTTTTTTTTTTTTTTTTACAAAAAGAGCCCTGCTGGTCTTCATTGAGTTCCCTTATGGGCCTGATAATTTGTTTTGATTATATGCCACAAATTTGAGGTGATGACTGGAGACTGACTCCAGGGAGTGGTGACCTGTGACACTGGAACAGAGAAGAAATATATGCTAATCCTCTGTGAAGACACTATTGAGTGTATATACCTCCTAAAATAAGTGAAGACTGGCCAGTGTTGTCTTTCACTGTCACTGTGTGGAACTTTACTCATTAGTCCTCATCTGTGAGTTCCTGAATGGTCACTGGAAGGATCACACCTTTACTGCCTATTTTTACATCAGAGTCCTACAGTCAGTCCAAGTGCCCTCTTAAATTTGATTGAATTTAGACAAAGAAATTCTAATACAACTCAAAATAATAAAAGAAGAAGAAGAAGAAGAAGAAGAAGAAGAAGAAGGGGGAGGAGGAGGAGGAGGAGGAGGAGGAGGAGGAGGAGGAGAACAAGAACAAGAACAAGAACAAGAACAAGAAGAACAAGAAGGAAAGAAACATAATACACTGTGAGACTTGATTTTCCTTATCAGACAGACATACTCTGTGCTTCGAAGTTCAAAGGAATTGTGGTGGTTTGGATGCGGTCTGTCTCCTGTAGTCTCCAAGCATTTGAACACTACCCTGCTTTGGGAGGTTTAGGGGGTGTGGCCTTGGAGGAAGCACATCACTAGGGGTGGGCTTTGAGATTTCACAGCCTTGCCCCATTTTGACTTTCTCTCTCTTATCTCTCTCTATCACTTTCTCCATCCCTCCTTCCTTCCTTCCCTCCCTGTGTCCTTCCTCTGTCTGCTTAAAGATGCCAGCACTCAGTTTTCTATTCCAGCAGCCTGGACTGCCATGCCTCCCCACATTAATGGACTCTTATCTCTCTGGAATCATAAGCAAATAAACATCCTTCTATGATATCCTGGGTCGCAGTGTGTTATCACAGAAACAGAAAGTAACCAATACAAGAGTACTATGTAAGAGGCTGCTATCTGACCCTTCTCAGAGCATCCTAAAGAACGTTTCTCTTCTGAAGTAACTTATTTCAGTAGTAGAGTCATGTATGCACATTTGAGGCAGTCCTGGGCCAACTTCTGCCTTGGCTTTGACATTGTTAGTGTCTATAGCCTGGCCTTTTCTGTTGAGGTATCTTTATTATGTGATTATGGTACTTCTAATGGATTTGACCCAAAGCAATCTTGTTTAATTTTCTGTTCCAGGAATTCCATGAAGGCCTATGGGAAAGATATATATCTAATGCCAATAGACTCTTGAAGGGTGGGTCATTTTAATAGGATGTTATTTAAGTATAAGTTTAAGTATGGGTCAGACCTAGTATATTTTCTCCTTCAGAATTCCTAGGAATGAGTCTGTTTCCAAGCCTTCAGTGCTCTCTAACCTCAGATAATTTATTTAAAAATTAATTACTTATATTTTAGATACAGTCACTAATCTTGGGTCTGCACAGGACATTCGCTATTTCTAACTCTGAAAGGGAAATAGATATTTGCTCTCTGGAAAAGCCCTGGCAGCAATTTCTTTCCATGTTTGGCCCCTTTTAATAGATCGACTTTAGAAGGAGATCTTGAAGTTGTGGAATATTCTCTTTTTTTCAGTATTTTTTTTTCATTGTAAATGAGAGAAAACTTTTTTTCAACTTAACTTACATTTTGTTATTGTAATGACAGTTTAGGTGGACAGAGAAAGATTTCCACTCTAGTGATTTGTTTCATTCCATCAACCTAAGCAGCTGAAGCCCTGAGGTGAAAGCATTTCCCAGCATCTACCTGAATAACCTCTGTGATAATATAGAGCTGTGTGGCTCCTGCTGAGAGTTACAGCCCAGCAGTCTGGGCACCACCTGAGTCCTAGTCCTCAGAAAGATACTGAATCAAATTGTATATTTCAGTAAGTTCCCTGAGACTTTCACAGGGGAATCAATGTTTGAGAAGCACTGCAGTAGGTGTGTATCAATTGTGATGATCTTAAAAACTTTTCCAAACTATATTCCTCATAAAATGTCATCACAAATATGTTTCATGATAAATAGGTTTTATAATCAAATCTATTTTCACAATTTTTAATTGAATTTTTGTGTATTCCATAGAGAACAACTTAATTTTAATCATCTTTATACCTTCTTCTCCATATCCCTCCCATATCCCCCCACCCCACTGGAATTCATACACTCTGTCATTTGTGTTAAGACCTATGGTGTCAGGTTAGTGTTCCCAGATGTCCCTCAGTGGAAGTTCTTCCCCTGGGGTTTACGGGGTCTATCTAGAGTCCCTCCCATTAAGAAGATCAGCTTTTCCTAAACCAGCAGTAATCAGCTGCCAATAATTGTTCATCTAAGATTAGGGTTTGTTGTCTATTTCCAGTTCTGTGCTTGGGTTTTGTCTCCTCCTTGGGTTTGCATATGTCTTGTGCATGCTGACACCATTGCTATAGGTTTATATGAGCAAAGTCCCAGGAGTTTGTAGGACTCTGTTTCCATATGGTCATGCACCTCCTCCTTGACTCTTACAATCTTTTCACCGCCTTTCACAATGGTCCCTGAGCCCTGTGTGGGTGGAGTTTAATATAGGAATCCTGTCCAAGGACCCACAGTCTATAGATTCTTCTTACTCTCCATGCTTTACATTTGTGTTCCTGGCCCTCTGTTGCATGAGGGAGCTTCATTGATGAGAACTGAGATATGCATTAGTGTCCCTTTTGCCCCTTGTTCTATGTTCTGTGAGCCTTAGGTGTAGCAGTTGCATTGTAGATGTGCCACTTAGACTTGAGCAATTCATAGACAATGTCTGTGTGTGACCAGTTGTGGAATTCTGTAATAGTCTCTGTCTGTTGCAAAAGAAGCTTCTTTGATGGGTTGTGACTGGGTACTAATCAAATCTAGTTTCAAAACACTCAGTTAAGCTACTTTCCTTTTTGGGGATTGCTTAGAGTCCAGTTAAGACTCTTACAATTCCATGAAGGGAGGGGATAAAAAGGCATGCTGAATAGTTCTTCAATTTATTTGACCATGAAACTGTGTTTTCTTTTGATCATATCATTGCATCTCTTGGAACCTGGGGCTAATAAAAATCATTTAGAAAATGATGTTTAAGTTTTGTTTTTTTTTTTAATTTTCAAATTTTATTTTCAAGTTTTTTTTAAAGCATTTCATTACAGCTTTAACATATTCAGTTTTAAAAGAAATTACTAAATCCTTTTTCAACAAATCTTCTTTAAACATCTAGGGGGAAAATGCCTTTTTAAGAGGTTCAAAATTAGATACTAGGCTACTTGTGTGAAGTATGTTATTCTCTCAAAATCAAGTTGTAAAATAGGTGATGTTTGCACACTGTCCTCACACTGCTTTCCCACACCCTCGATTCTTGTTCTGCCTGTTCTGGTCATGAATTGGCATGTACCTGGCGATCAGCATCCCTTGTTGTATACAGACTCCATATTTCTTCTTTTTCTGCTTCTTGTCAGATAAGTGCCTGCATTACAGTCCAACAAACGAAGGTATTATCTTTACAACACTCTGTTAAATCCACCCTCCAAAAATGAATACTTAATATTGTAGGAGTGCTAGGGCATGTTGTTGCTTGTCATCTTTTTTTTAAAAATAGAGAAAATCTAAACTTCAAAAAACCTTATCTCAAAAGAAATGGATTATGTATGTAATTCCAATTTAGATCTGACAGTCTTTTGTAATTAAGAGTCACAGATAAAGAGATCACTGAATTTGAAAATAAGAGCACTTTAGTGCTCTCTTCTCATTTTCTTTTATGATCATATTTTCATTGGGTGTCCTATGTTTCTTTCTTTTTTCTCATGTCTGAAATGCCTTTGATATTTTCCTGTGTCACTTTGAATGGCCCAGGAAGTCCAGTTTTATTCTCATGAAGAGGTTCACTGCCAACGTTTTCTCCTTTGTGCTTGGAGAGCACCATGGACAGTGATTGTCAAACATGCGGGCTACCTCTGAATGTGATTTAAAATCTTCTAGACATTCTATTCTTAAATCTAATTTTCAGGTAGTGTCTGCCATCCTTTTAATTTTATCATATACACAAAATCTGGCTTCTATTCTTTATATTTTTCTGAGTAATAACTAAACAAACATTAGTTAAAACTTCAGTGTAGGGGCTGAAGAGATGGCTTAGTGGTTAAGAGCACTGACTGTTCTTGCAAAGGACCCATGTGCGATTCCCACATGATGGCTACGAACTGTCCTTAACTCCAGTTCCAGGGGAGTCTGAGGCGCTCATCTGACCTCTGCGGCATTGCAAAACAACAACAAATTTTTTTTAAAAAAATCTTCAATGAAATATTATCTATCAAGCCAAATTGTAGCTACTTCAGATGCATAGGTGCGTGGTGGTCAGTGTTTAACGCATAATAGAACATTAGTATATGCCATAGATATTTTGACTCACCTTAGGGAATCTTCTTCACAAAATTTCACAAAAGAATCATTAAGCATTATCATGAATATTTCCAAAGAAAACAACTAGGTAGAACTGGGACTGTGCAAAGAAGTGCTGAGGTACATTAACACTTGTATTTCTTGTTCCCTTGTGCTCTTTTATTTGGAGCTCAGAGTTTGGATCAGTGCCTGTTTTATTCTCTTTCTGCATTTACTTATTACGATAGATTAATCTAATGCATTTTAAATATCACCTTCCATTTCCAAATTTGAAGAGTTAAGAAAAATAAAAAATGAATATGTAAGATCAGGTAGTCATAAGTGCTTGCTAAAAGGAAAAATAAAATCATTCTAATATGCACAAGGTGATGTAGGTATAAGGGCAAGAGATTACTTAGATATAGTTATCATATAGGTATATACGTATATTATATGTACATATAATAAATCATATATGCAAAGTGTACAATACATATACATGCAGTATATGCACATACACTATATAACATATATGTATAATATATACTAATTATCAGTGATATAATTTAATATACAATATATAAATCTTAATTAAATCAAATTATAATTTATAATGATATAACAATTTGTATATATATACATATATATATATACACACACACACAGATACACAGGGAGATCATCTTAGTTACAATGTCATTTTCAGTGAATCAATGTAGTTTTTCTCCAGATGACTATTTATGAGGTAAATCTCTATGAAAGTTTTCATTTCCTATTTACTTAAAATATGTTTTTTTTTTTTTTGTCGTTTCACATCCTAAGGGGGTTGCAATTTATCTGTAGCCTACATAAATGGATCAAATGCAAATAAACTGTTCCAATTGGTACTCTTAACAAGTGTAATGGTATTATGCCTTCTCTTAAGGAAAAACTCAGGAACACAAAAATATGTATTTTATTAATCACTTTGTCCATAGTATGAACAAATCAGTGAACAATATAACAAGAAAATTAAGAAAAATTCACCATAAGCTACTTGATATCATGTAGGAAAAATGTAATGGACAGAACTTAAGCATTTTTATTCACCTGCTCAAGGAATAAATTAAATTTAAATTAAATTAAATCAATTTTTTAAAGAGTCAGTCCTCAGAAGGTCACAAAATATTGTATAAAAATGAAAACGATTTTTTTCCAAATAAAACTAGCACTGTTCATTTGTCTTTAAGGATTACATTAGGGTCATTGGCAATCTATACATTACTCTTCTAGAGAGTTGCTAGTTACAAACCTCTTAACCCCTGGCTTCTTTTGTATTTTCTTATGCTGTGCTGGAATTCTATCATCCAACATGTTTAAAATACTTTCGATTCTTTGAGATACTCATATAATGTATTTTGATCGTATTCAGACTAGTTTCAGATCTCCACCCCCCCCCACATCATTACTTCCGCCACCCCCCACACTTCATGTGCACTATTAAAAGCAAATTGAGATCAATTTGTGTTCCCAAAATGCTCTTTACATCCCCTGGAGCCTGGACAACCTACATGGCATCACACCCTTAAAGAAACTGACTCTCCATCTCTCAGAAGCTATCAGTCACCCAGTAGTTCCTCAGCTAGGGCTAGTGCTTCCTGCCACCTCTCCTATTTTTGCCTGCCTTAGGCTTGCACAGGTCTTGTGCCTGCTGTCAAATGTGCTGTTGTTTTATGTGCAAAGGCCCTATTATGCTGAAAACATACCATCTCCATGTTGTCACTTTGGTACGATTATGTTGTCAGTTACCTAAGGTCTTTATACATCTTTGTTTTTATGATGCTTTTTGAATTGATTTGTATTTTTCCTTTGCATTTTTTTGACAGCTCAATGCATTTATATACTGAATATTTGTTGTTTAATCCCACCATTTCCCTCTGTCATGCCCTATGGGGTGCGAAGGGATCTCGTAGCGCCAGCCCCCTGCACACACTTGGAGAGGCGGTGGGTCTGGTCGCGCACTGCGTCGCTGTCCACCGCTGAGGTGCTGAAGGTCTCGCGCTAGCGTGGTGCAAGTCCCCTGCATACACCTGGAAAGGCGGCGGGCCCCGTGGGCGCTTCTGCTCCGCGTTGCTGGCTCTCTGCTTCTCCGCTGCTTCTCTGTGCATCCTCTGAGGCTTCTGCTGCCGGGGCTTGCCAGGCCGAGTTCTGCCCTAATTTCACCCGTGTACTCTCTCTCTAAGTTCGGGACCCGTCAACTGCCGGGTCACGAGGAGAGGTTCGAGGCGGCTAAAGCTAGGTTTCCATGAGTGGATGACGGAAGGATATCGCCCCCCGGAGAGACTGGATCGCAGGCAATAAGACACGGGATTCAGCTTAGTCCTTGTTACAGCTCTTTATTAAGTGACTCTGCTTGGCTCCAAGTCTCAGTGTCCCAGCTCCAGCTCCCAGTGATCCAGCTCCAATATTGAGAGAAAACCAGGACATTTTATACCGTGGGGGTAGTGGTAAAAGCTTTAGCTGATAGGTACTTTGTGAGATGCCCTGGCTCCTGCCAGACTGCTAGACTGCCAGAAAAATCACACAGGAAAACCTGGCATTTCCAGAGCCGGAGGTCATGTTTCTGTGGTGGCTACTTCAAAAGACGAGTCAGGAAGATGCCGGGAATGTACCCTGATAAAAAGGAGTCTTCTGCATATGAAACCGAGCCCATGGGCTGTCCGGACATGGAGAGACTACTACTTCACAAACAGGGGTCCCCAACAATGCCCTGCTGTCAACCAGTGAAACCCTTCTTTCCAACTTTCATGTCTTCTGTGTATGTGACCCACTGAGTTTATCTGGATTTTCTTGCCCAAGCATGAGTAGAAAACTTTTTACTGGAGCAAAGCAATTTATCAGTAGTTACACCACTAAAGAAAATAATGCTGCTGCCTCTTATAGCCATCAGGGTGGGCATGGAGCCTCATGAGCCTCTCTCATTCATGATAAAATACTGAGGAACTCAACCTTGTGCAGGTCTGGTGGAGATAACCACAGCTACGGCGAGTTGGAGTGCAACATCTATGTCTTGTTCAGAAGAGAGCTTTGTGTTGCACATCTGCACATCTCCCTTATTCTGGATCTTACATCCTTTCTGACCCTCTTCAACAATGTTCTCTGAACCTTGAGGGCAGATGATAACTGTGTCATTTAGAGCTGAGAAGTCCACCATCACTTATTCTTGAAACTTTAGCCAGTTATGGATTTCTACATTCCCCACTGGAATTATTATATTTTAAAAAGAAATTCATAACATTCATATACTGTATATTACAGGAAAAAATGAAATAATAAAAGAGCAGTTAAGTTTTGAAATTTGTCTTAAAATCATTCAAGAACATAGCTGTTTGATAGACAATAGCCTAAATTATAATAATAATACATACATACATATTATATATATCATATGTATGTATAGTTGCTTTCCTGTGTTCTCTAACTGCTTAACATATTCTCTGTCTCTTTATTTTTGTGCATCTTCAATTTGTAGCTTAGAACAAAATATTAGACTTCTGTCTGCGGTTTTGTTTCAAGGACTATCCCAGGAGTCTTTCTAATGTGTTATCCCATTTCCCATAAAAACATGACCAGGTGGGTCAACGCACTTGTCATAAGGCTGGACCTCCATTTTTTTTCTATAAAAAACTTGTTCCGTAGTCTTGGTCATACCACTTCATTTGCCTCCTTTTGTTGTTTTCAGTGTTTTCTCCTCAACTCCTCAAAATAACTCAGATTAGTAAATGCCATTGCATATTTCTAATTCTGCCCTGTAGGTTCTCTTCAGCATGTACTCTGTCTTACTGACACTGTTAAAGATATTCAGAGAAAACTTCATAAATATTGCTATAATACTTTATCTTTCACTGCTTGTTGACTTAATGTTCAGTAGAAGTTAAAAGAGCTAGTTAAAATATGGGTTAAATGTTTACGATAAAGCTACACCAATACAGTATATATGCTTGAGACCTTTAATTGATTTCTTGGCTTTATAGAGATTAAAAGGAAGAAGAACAAGAGAAGGTGAAAGATAAGAAGGAAAAGGAGTGGTTGGAACCCACGTGCCACAATGCATTACAGAGAAATTCTAGAACATGGTAGCAAATAAAGAGAAAATAACCTAAGCCCTGGACACTGAAAAGAAAATTAAAAGGAATGGAAAATAGATGATATGGCTGCTAGAGAGCTTCAGCTTCAACTGGAGGCACCCAGGAAGAGACAAGCTCAACTGGGTAATCCCCTCTATTTTATTGGCCCATGGCCATGTCAGTGCAAATTTCCTTAATTGCTGAGTGATGTGGGAGGCCCCAGTCCATTGTGAGAATGCAACCTCTCGGTAGGGGGTCCTGTGTTGTATAAGAAACCAGGCTGAGCCTATCAGGGTGGCACATGCCTTTAATTCTGACACTCAGAAGGCAGAGGCAGGCAGATCTCTGTAAGATCTGGGCCAGTGTGGTCTATACAATATTGAGGCCAGCTGGGGCTACAGAGAGACCCTGTTTCAAAAATAAATGCAAATAATAAATAAATAAATAAATAAATAAATAAATAAATAAATAATCTGAGCACAGGCTAGAGGAGCAAGCCAGTAAGCCACATTCCGCTTAAGGTCTATGCTTCAGTTCCTGCCTCCAGATTCCTGCCTTGAGTTCATGCCTTGACTTTCCTTGATAATAGACTGTGAGCTAAATTAACTTTTCTCCCCAAGTTGCTTCTGGTCGTGGTGTTTATCAGAGCACTAGAGAAATAAAACTGGGGCAATACATGAAAAAAATGTGTCAGTATTCTAGATGCACTTTTATTATTGGTATCCAATTTGCCGATGTTGGACTATGTTTCATTGGAAATTAACTTTTCAGTGCTGTTATTATAATCTATTTTGCTGCAAAAAGGGTATAATCAGAGATCACCTAATTTTAGCTAGCATGTGTTTGTACTCTGGGCTCATACCAAAATAGGAGTACAAAGTGAAAAAAAAAATAAGAAGAGGTAGAGGAAACTAGAGTCCCTCAATGGGGATAAAAGATGTCAGAGAGCAATGGTATGCAATATCATTGTGTATTCATTTTTGAAAACTGAATTCCAGATATTAAAGTAAAATAAGTTCTGTGAAATCACTTGATTCATTGACTTAATGGAGTAATAATAAATTGTACAAGTGTTTTTGAATATTGCTGCTTGTTGTTTTATTAAAAAAAAATCTGGGAGCTGATGAGATGGCTCAGTGGTTAAGAACACTGGTTGTTCTTGCAGAAGACCCAGATTTGAATCCCAGCACCCCCATGGCAGCTAACAACTGTTCCAGGGAATCCGACAACCTCTTCTGTCCTCTGCGGGCATTGCACTACATGGGTGCACTTACCTACATGCAGGCAATACATGCATACACATAAAATAAAATAATAAATTAATTTTTTAAAAAAAATCTAAGAATTTAAATTTGATTTAAAACATTAAATAGGCAAGTAAGAAAATTTACACAAAATATACACAATAATTAAAAAGTGCCGAATTCTTTCTATTATATGCTGTGTAGAGGTAGAGAAATGTATGCTCATTCTTTCCAAAAGTGAAAATTCGTTCTGTTTGCTGTATTATAACCTAAAAATATGTAGGGTTTTACTAATAAGATGTAGACAAATGCAATTAATTAGTAGACTAAATAAGATTTATGCCTTAATCAAGATAAAAATATAAAATTTTGAGGGAAACATGAAAGAAAATAAGAGTAAGTCTTCAGTCTGAATAGCACTGTTGTTTGAGGAGGATCTGACTAGATATGAAAGCATTTGCTTTCCTTTGGTTGAATAAATTCAGTTTCATGCTCAAGATTGTCTAGGACTGTAAACAACATTTAGTAGCCAACTGAAATTCCTAACATGGATTTTACTTATAAACAAAATGAAGAAAAGAGGCATTCAGTATAAGAGAGGGGATCATAGGGCTTGACGAACATCAAAGACAGATGATTTCACTTCAAAAAATACTTTTTGATATTGTAATAGATTGATGGAATATTTTTGAAGAATACAATAGTACTAACATTAGATACCAAGAAGGCATGTTAAGAAGAAGAGTAATCATCTACTGTTATAAGTAGGTAATTAGGAATTCTTTTAACAAATAAATCTCATTTCTTAAAATGATGCAATTTTAAGCTGACTATTCACAGTATGCAGTAAATTTTATTTTTCCTATCCCTCAGATCTGTGCAAGATCTAGATTCTGAGTCTCTGAGTCCATTTCTGCTAACATATAATTTACCTCCATGAATCCTCCTTTAATAACCCTAATTGTCACACACCTTTTGTATCATTTGCCTCCCAATATGTCTTAGAGCTCTGTTCTTCCCAGTAGTAGATGTTTTTCTATTGACACTAGTTTTCCATCCTCCTCAGACTTTATTGTTAAAATGATCTGCATCTTAACTGCCACAAAAGTGGTCTCTACATGTTAGACAACTCTACATGTGTGAAATAATAGTGTTACTGATTCACAAGGGTAGCAAGGATTATGACCAAGATAAAGATGTCTCTGATGGAGACAACCCTGTGAGAGATCATGCTTTGACTTTCTAAATCTTCTAGGAACTTGAGAAAATGTCACAGGAAGATTCTAGGTAGGAAGCCCCTCCCTTCTTATTCTTTAATTTCTTCCTTATGCAGGAGTGATCCGATCATATTGGTGAGACTGTTGCCACTGACATCTACTTGCTTGTGTTCTTCAGTTTGGAGGGTTACTGTCCTACATGCACATGCTCTTTTGCTTCACTTCCCTTGAGTATTTGTCCAGCTTGATTCTCTGTTCTATGAAATGCCTGCCTGTGAGCCCTACAGAGTCTCCCCCGAATCACCATTTCAATACAAGAAATAAACAGAATGGGAACAATCTTTTCAGGAATGAAATCATTTTTTTTTTTAGCAACTCTTCTAGTAGGAATTTTGTACAAGTTGTACAAGAAGGGGAAAGTTGGTTTTGTTTGAAACTGAAGGTATATTTTCTTGTTCTGAAGTCCATGGGAAAGCAGATGACTCCTCATTGGGAATCTTGATACACATTTCTGTCAAGGCCAGAATCATAATGTAGCAAGTTGGAGTGGTTTATTAGCCAGATAAGTAGAGCAATGATAGTAATTGTGGTTAAAAATTAGTCACCAGCATTTTCAACTTAGAAAGCCCAAAGTTTTATTTTTCTGCCAGTAGCAGAAATCTTCAAAGATTTTTCTGTCTAAAACTTCCTTAAGGCAATACAAGGAATTAATACATGAAGGCTTTGGTGAATTTTGTAGATAAGATCTTTAGCTTTATCATACCTTGTTAGTGGATTTAATCATCTTACTATATTTCAAACTTCAGTAAAGGCCCAGAACCTGGGTAGATAAGAGTCTAACATCCAACATTCATGTTTATATCTTTCTAGCATGCAACGACTAGACAGAAAAATTACAACCTAGAAATCTTTGATGCTAATATGATATATACTTTCCATTTCATCAATCTGATTCCTGTGGAAGACCTCTCTTCATATTTGTGTCATCAGTAAGATTAAAAGCAACTGTATGCCACGGCAGCAGCTGCTATCCAGAATCCTGATTAAACAACTTCCATAATAGCTTCTGAGATAACCCACATGATGGCATCTTTGGATTCTATAACTCCTCCATAGGAAGTTATACCTGAGGCTGTAGAGGCCAGTTCTGACCAGTATGGGGCTGCTCAGCTCTGGTCTTATTTTGTAGCCTCATTAATTAATCTGTGAGACAGTTTTCCACCTTAAAAATTGTATGAGTTCAAGGGATTACACTTCTCAGACATCAGGCGTAAGTCCATATAAAAAGTTATTTAGACAATTATTTCTCATTGATGATTTTTGCTCCTAACCAGAAAGTGCTGCTCAGATGTAAGACTTCAAATCTTGGTCTGCAATACTGTAGTGCCCACTTGTAGCTAAGGGAGACAACCTGCTATTTTTCTAAAATGATGGCCAAATTTCTTTTCTCCCCCATCTAGAAGCTTTTGACAGGGAACTGCCACCGATTCTAACCACTCCAATAGCTATCAAAATGCCTGAAAGCAAATCCTGAATTCATCACTCTCAAGCCTGGCCTTGGCAGAAAAAAGAAAAATGAGGAGGTACCCAATAGAGGGATTCTTTTGGAAGCTCTCATCAAGAAATTCCAATGGACTCTCATGAACATTTGAAATTTGCCCTGTTCTGACTTTTTTTCTAGTTTCCTGTCTGGAACTTGTAATGCTAATTACTCTTGTCTTTACTTCTCCTTCACATCTCCTATTCACCAGTCAAGGACTTTTTCCCTCCTCTACAGACAAGAGTTATGCAATTTGGGAGTCTTTTAGACAGACCCAATGAAGGCATACCCCAATTGCCTCACCCTGTATCCCTGTTCAGCATGGAAGAAGCCAGAGCAGTCTGTGTCCCGATTCCCTATCTGCAAGCCTGGTAACCTCTTCAGAGGATGGTGTGATGAGAATAGGAGGTAGGAATTAGCCAGGCAGTTAGTGTGAAAAGACCCCAAAGAAAAGTAGCCAACTTCTTGGCTAAAAGTCAAAATGTTCTTGGGCCTCTTAGCAACATACTCTGTTCCTAAGGCCAAAAATGTTGAAAGTATTTGGGAGCTCTTATCTAATCCTTAAAAGATTTTAGGGCTACTGCTTCAGAGGCAGGGATGTTAGAGTAGCAAAAAGCCCCATAAAAAAAGAAGAAAGAGTACATGAAGTTATTAGAAAAAAGTGATGGGGAGATTTTTGAGGAGTTGGAGGGGAGGGGATGGGCATGGATTTGATCAAAACACCTTATATGCTTATATACCTGTTTGAAATTCTCAATAAATTATTTAAAAATTTTTAATATGAAACAGAATGAAGTCTATTATGTTTATAGCTAAGTACTTTGGCTAATGTAATCAGAAAAAAATAGGTGAAGAAGGACATAAGAATAAAAGTAAATAATAAACTGTGAAATATAAATGTTACAAATATAGGAAATGATAAACAGGTTAGAACTAAGACAAAAGTTCACAGAGTCATAGGGAAATTAAGAAGCTAAAGGAATAGAACTAAACTTACCTGTCAACTCAGGTGCTACACCGAGAATTATAATTGCAGTTGATGAAGTCAAATATTAAGCACATAGTCCCAGGAAAAGGAAGCATTCAATCATCTGATTTAAATGGAATTCCTATTATATATGAGTCAACTGTTATCTGATGAAGTATCCAGTGATGTTCACAGATACTCATTCCCAAGATTTCTCAACAGTTCTGGGTCCTGGTTTACTCTTACCTTGTCCATTATTACACCTGGTTAAACTTGTGGCAAATTTTGTATACTTTTAAATTAAATATTATACAATTTAAAAAATTTCTTCGTGTGTGTGTATGAGGGGGTGTGCATGTGAGTGCAGGTTCTTGCAGTAACCAAATGATCCCCTGGATCTGAAGATATAGGTGTCTGTGAACCACCTGACAATGATGCTGGCATCTGAACTCTGGTCTTTTGCAAGAGCAGTATATGCTCTTACCTGTTAAACCATCTTTCCAGCCCAGCGTGAATATCCTGTATGCTTATTTCCTTAAATAATTCCCTTCTACTGATAGATCCTTTGGCCATTCCCTCCAGCGTCTGGCCTCAGACTTACTACCAATGATTACTGCAAATGCAATTAACTGATAAAATAAAACCTTTGACCAGCACCTCAAACTTATGTGACACATGAAGATCCCCATTCACTGATGTGATCACCTTTTCCTGTCCCTTTCTCCCTGATACTCTTGCCTTTAATTGCACAGTTTAAATTCAATCGCTACTTCATGTCCCTCTTTTCCCCTTGCCTCTTCCCTCCTTTCCTGCTTTCTAGGCCCAGTCATAACTCAAGTTCAGTTCAGGTTTTCCTCATCCACAGCTAGACCCACATAGGCAAATGTGATGGGAGAAAGCCACACAAGCTCGGGATTTATCCCACTAGAAATGTTCAGTTCTCAGGGACTTCTAAGGTGACTATTTTATACACCTCTCTAATTTCAGTCACCATTTCTTCTGTATGTTTTTGGCAAATTTCTTTCTTCTCCTTCAGGTACTCCAGCTATGTGTATGTTGCAATACTAATACTACACCTTTCTTTTAGAATAATCAGTTTTCTCAATACTACTTTTTGTCTGTGTTCTTCAGATTGTACAATCTTTACATATTTACTTATATGTTCAATGGCTAATCTATGGTATAGTCCATTAAATGTTTTATTATTGGTTCATTATACAACTATCTTCTGAATTTCCATTTAGTTTACTTATTTATTATTTATTTATTTAATTATTGGTATCCGGAATTTATTGAGACATTTGAATCCTATATTCATTTACTGCCTTAACCATTTTTTGAAAATTCTTTGAACATATTTCAATCATAGTTACAATTGTTAACTTGACGTCTTTGTAAATCCTCCAGTAAGATCCCTTGATGGTAGCTTCTACCATTATCAATTTTCCATTTTGTGGATGACATCTCAGTAAAATTTTGTTTTCTAATATTTCCCTTTTAAAAAACTGGATAGTTTAAGTCATACACAATAGCTAATGTAGACCCTCTGCTCACAATACACAGACCTTTCCTCTTGTCTGTTGGTTGTTTTGATTAATGATTTAGCTGGATGAATACTGTAAAGCCTACTTTCTCAAATAGGTTCATGCTCAGATTCTTCTTTTCTAGGTTTCTTTTTTTTTTCACTATTTTAGTTTTTTGTTTTATTACATGGGGGTCGCAGGAGTAATCAAAACCCATTTACTTATAAAAGGCTACACATGATCCCCTTAAATTTTGACCCTTCATTGTTAGATGCCTGTCTTAGAGAATGAGCTCAGAACATTTAGACCTTTATTCAATATTCAGCTAAGGTCCAGCAAGCAATCCATAGCTGCATGATTCCATTTTTGACTGCTGATTTAAGGTTGCTGAGCCAAATCATAGGAGTGACATTTTGATGTACTTGAGTCTCAGGGAGAATGGCCATGAAGGTCTCAGACCCCAGGTTAGCAGTGTACTTGGGGTTTCGGTGAGTACTTTTCAAAATGTGGGGCATCCTCTCCCAACAGCCTGCACACAACCTATTTTCAAGATGGAGAAGAGTTTGCAGGTATGGATTCACACTCCACCAGGTACGCCAGCTATGTGTACACATGGAAGCTTCCAATAGCCCCTCAACTAAGGTTAGGGACTCCTGGTCATTTTCCCCAGTTCTACGCTAGTTTTTATCTGGGTTTGAATGAATTTTGTGCAAGTTGACACCATTGCTGTTAAGATCCAGTGAGCAATTTCCCAGGAGCCTGTAAGACTCTGTTGCACCACACCTGGCTCTTATAATCTTTCCTTCCTCTCTTCCACAATGGTCCCTGAGTCCCAGATAATCTGGTGAAGTTTAATATAGGAGTCCTATCCAGGTCACACTCTCTGTAGTCTCTTACTCTATACGCCTTAGCTGGTTGTGGCCTTCTGTGTTCATAGCTCTCTGTAGCATGAAGAAACTTCACTGATGAGAGTTGAGGAAAGCATTGGTAGTCTTTCTACCTCTTGTTCTACCATGTTCCATGAATCTTCGGAGTAGAGGTTCCATTGTTGATATGTGACTTAGGGTTGGAAATTTCACAGGCATGGATTCTCTGAGTTTGACCAGTTATGGGACTGTGTACTAGACTCCATTTGTTGCAAAAGAAGCTTCTTTGATGAGTGGTGATTAGATTATTTGTCTGTAAATATAAGGATCCATATTTAGCATATAGTAAGAAACTACATTTGTTTAGGGATGTGAGAGACTTATGGTTTTCTCTAGGACCCCTGACATCTCCAGTCATGTGTATTTGGCTATATTTATGTTGCCACACATGAATTTCCTCCCATTGAGAGGATTTTAATCCAATTACATAGTTGTTGATTACCCCCAAGATAAAAGTGCCACTATTGCACCAATATAGCTTGTTGTGCTGGTCATTGTGGTTATTAGACTTTAAATCTGAGGTTGGACCATTGATTTGTTTTCTCCCTTAGTAGTTTACATAGTGCCCTCTGCAACCATTTTCCCACTCTTAGCCATTAGCCCTAGCTCCATTACTGACCAGAAAGGTTTGGTTCACATGACGTGTTCCATTAAGGAGTTGATTCCACCTATCTGTGCTTCCTCATCTGAACTGTGTCCACTCCTGCTTCACACACAAAATGGAACACTGGAGAGCCGGTGCCTTTTCTCTGATCTCTTGCTTATACAATTCAGTGAGTGAATAAACCCTTAATCTTTACTTTCATTCAAACTTATCATCTCAACTAACATCTCTGATACTTGGCAGCTATATTAATGACAATCACTTTTGTGTGGGCACAGCCTAGGCAGGGAGGTATTTTTCTAGGCTTTCAAGGATAAATATGACTATATTTTAATCCCAGCTTCCTGAGAGTTCTCTGTGGGTCATAATTGCTTATCATTAAGTCATCATTTTGTTAGAGTTGTGTTTAAACCATATGTATGTCACAGAGGCTTCTGTTCTTTATTGGATGGCCAATGAAATGCTGGAAAGTGCTTTAAAATTGACCTCACATTCTGCTCTAATTACAGCTAAGTTAATAAAATTCATACTTAGGTGGCCCCAAATGCCATGAATAACTGTGGCCCTGGGAACAATTCTGGTTGTTGCCAGTTTTCTTGCATTCGGGTGTTACGAGGCTAATGTTAATTTATCTCAACCAACATTTTCAATGTTTATGATACCTTCCTTCATGGAATTTTTCATGCTCCGATACAGATAAATTCAGTGTCATCAGCAGCACGATGAAGTGGATCATGTTTGTTAGATATCGCTACTGGCTGAATTGCATCACCCACAATGAAGCATCTCCACAAACTGAAGTACTCACCCCAACTTCAGAATGTGACTATATTTGGAATCAGGGCCTTTAAAGAAGGAAATGCAATAAAATTAGGTCATGTGGTCTGGGCATTATGCAACACGACAGGTGCTCTTACAGTAGAAATCTGAGCATGTGCCTACACAAGGGAAAGGACCTTGGGGGAAGGAAGGACACAGGCAGGAGCAGCTTTTGTACTCTGAAAACTTCATCGAACACCAAAGCAGCCACCATCTTTGCCTCAGGGTTCTAGCTTACCAAGCTGTGAGAAAAGACATTTCTTCTAAGCCACTCAGTCTGCCGTATTTGGTTACTGTGAACAGAAGTTTTCAGAAAGAAACTGCACCTTGCAAGGAACCTTCTGCAGGGATGATTAACTGATTCCAACTTGAGTGACTGTGGAGAGGTTGGAATGCTGCAGGTCCGGAGCCTAATTACAGTTGACCCTGGACCAAGATCTTCAGCTCCTTTATTAAGCTATTCCTTTCCCACCTCTGAATCTGGCCAACCATCCTTCCTACTATCAGGTGAAACCCTTTGAAATGTATTAATTTATGAAACCCCTACCTTCCATTAACCCAAAAGCCAAGACTGTCATGAGGTAGTATCTGAGGCTGAGAGCAGAGCTTTCCCCACTTTGCTGTAACCTGCCTCTTTGGTATTTCCACCAATGTGTTTGAAAAGTGTGTTGATTTATGACTTCCATTGTTTGTTTGTTTTTTACTACATAACATCATGGAACTGCCACATTGGAACAAGGGATTTAGGGGTCATCTAAATCTTTGTCTTGGAGCCATGGTCACACATATTTGGCTCCATAGTAAACTATTCTCTCCTTTGAGGTGATTTTTTTGGGGTTTTTTTTTTTTTTTTTTTTGCACTGAAATTATGGAAGTTCAAGGACACTAACAGTCAATAACTCTTCCTGAAATGTAGTAGAATTTCTTGAATTATTATTTATTTATATTTTATGTAATTAATCCATTTTATTAACCTAAATTAATCCAATTTGAGGCTTTAAAAGTCTTTTTTTTTGCACTTGATTTTTGAAGAAAGGTTGAGAAGTGATATCTTTTCATTATTCTTTTATACTTTTCAATAGCTAGGTTTACTGAGTTCCTGACTCCACTACTGTGGAAGTCCTGCTGCCTCTTCCTCCTCCATTACCTCTTTCACCATTTTCTACTCCCTGTAGATAAATCTCATTAGCACACAAGCTTGCTTCTTTAAAACTTTTTTTCCCTCCTCCCATTTCTCCCAATTCTTGCTTCCGATTTTTTGTCTGGAGAGGTGGTTCCGAAGCTAAAAGCGCTGGCTGCTCTTCCAGAGGACCCATGTTTGGTTCCCAGCACCCACATGCAGCTAACAACCATCCATAACTCCAGTTCCAGGGTATCTGATGCCTTATTCTGGCCTCTTCAGACACTTTATGACATGGGTGCCACTCACATGTGGAGAAAACACCCATTCACATAAAACATGAAGTGCCCACAGGCGTGTAGACTCCAATCTCTGATCTCCTCCTCTCTCACATCTTCCTCCCCTGAAATCATCTCCATCTGGCTTGGCTCCCACCACACTTCCCACACTGCATTGATCAAGTCACCAAATATTGCCTTGTAGCTAAATTAAACAGAAAACTTCAGATCTCTCCTTAAGTGACTTACTCATAAGATTTCACATGTCTGAGCACTTCTTCCTCTGTAATCTTTATTTAGCATCAAAGGAAACACACTTACTTGGTTTTCCTGTCACCTCACTAGTTATTTCTTCTCAGTTGAACATATCCATTTCTTCCCTTTTCACTTATCTGTTAATGTCAGACTCCACAGTGCATCTCAGTTCCTATCACTTGTCTCTTTTGAAGTACTAAATAACACCTGTCAGGGATATGTCAAACAACTATATATGTGTGTGTGTATCATATATATGATACAGCTCATACTGTGAGCTCCAGTCTCTAGTGACATTTGTCTATTCAATATTTATCTTTAGAAGGGCAATGTGAACATTTTAGTTTTAGCGTGCTCCAAGCCTTGCAACCCAATACTCCAGTAGAGTATTCTCTGTTTGATTTGGGGTCAACCCCTTCATTGCTGTTGCAGCTCAGCTGCTCAGTGTCACCTTGCCTGTTCTTCCACTCAGTGAGCTCTCAAGTGGCTCTCTGTACCTCTGCATTTGTCACGTCTTCTGAGCTGTTTTCTTTCTTTCTTTCTTTCTTTCTTTCTTTCTTTCTTTCTTTCTTTCTTTCTTTTTCTTTCTTCTTTTCTTCAGGGCTCAGGATTAATTCCAGGGCTTCACATGTTCTAAACAATCCCTCGACCACTGAGCTACATCCACAGCCCAATTATTTTCTTTTTATTAAATAACTCAAAGCTGTCATTTTTAAAGCTGTTAAAACAACATAATTTTTTTCCCAAAATCTTCAATTGTATTTCATGCAGAGTAAAACCGAAGCTACCCCAAAGCCCAGCATAGGCATGCTTTACCTGTGCCATCACCAACCAACTCTACCCTTGATTTCTTAACTCTCTCTTCCTCCATCTGTCAATGACACCATATCCTTAACTTGCTACCAAATATTTATGATACCTTGCAGCCTTTGCAAATTCGCTCAAGATTCCCTAGCCTGGTGTTCTTTCTCAAGCATCAGTTGTCAGCTCTAGTGATTCCTCTGATCACATATTAAGTAATCACACTTCCTGAAATCTCCACTCAGTTCTTTGATATGCATTTTAGAAAGCTGTTGTCTTCTGGTTCAAATAGAGTTTATATTTTTCTTACATTCACTGTATTACCAAAGTGGAATGGCTTCATGTTCCACTTCATGACTCAGGAACATCTTTGTTCTGGCCACCAATGGCCCATCAAGCACTTAATCCAAAGGCGATCTCCATAAATAAATGCTGGTTAAATGCCAGTAAAGGGAGTGTGGACTTGAAAATATGAAACTAGGATTATGGAAAAATTAAAATTATAATTACAGCTAGAAACAATGGCACATACCTGTGGTCTCAGATTCTTTACAGGCTGAACCAGAAAATTTCTTTGAATCTAGGAATTTAAGGCTAAAATGATGTTTTAAAACATGAAATAAAAATAAATAAGTACAATTGAGAATCTGAGTACATTTGATGATAGCATAATTTCAAATTCTACTTGGAAAATAGTGATTATATACTACTAGAAAGGCAGACACCATATGGTGTTATAACTTTGACTCTCTGCTTTATCTTACTAAACATAAGGAAGACTGGAACGATTTATTTGAAATAAGAATAGAATGTTCAGGGACAAAACTTTTGGGGCAGTATGTACTCTCATTTTATCAATAAAACATAGAATGGCCTACATAGATCTCACTTGGTTACACTTAACAGCATAATACAACAGTAAATCCAGATGCTATTGATAAGTCATCTGTGCATTTGTACATAAAAGAAAACAAAGCTTGATGGTGTATAGAATTTTACATTTAGCCAATAAGACAATTCTTTTGCAGACCTTTCATTACCATGAAAATATAAAGTGTTATTGTCTTATGAACTAATTTATTAGCTCTGACTTATGCCAATGTAAAAATGTCACAAATAATTTGTCATAGTATGAATTTTGTGCTATCTTAAATATGGATATATTTAAATGCTACCTGTTTTTCCAGGGTATATAAAAAATCTCAAGTACCAACCTACTTCACAAATGACTGTAGGTAGAAAGCAAGTATTACATATTTTAAGAACTAGAAGTAAGATTTTTGAATCTTTTCTCCATAAAGAAACGTTAAATATTTATGGAAGAAAATATGCTTGTCCTGACTTAAGCATTGCAAAATTTACATGATGCTCATTAATATGTGTAACATAATGCTTTTTATATATTAGTTATAAATAATTAGTAAGACTGGCTGAGATCAAGAGAACAAATGATACCAAATGTTGGAGAGGATGTGTGGAAAGGGGAACACTCATCCACTGCTGGTGGGGCTGCAAACTGGTTCAGCCCCTATGGAAAGCAGGGTGGAGAACTCTTAAAAAACTACAAATGAACCTACCATTTGACCCAGTTATACCACTCTTTGGCATATACCCAAAGAACTCATCCTATTGCAGAGACACTTGTACATCCATGTTTGTTGCCG
>NW_008358642.1:2428815-2430767 GCF_000622305.1 Nannospalax galili | reverse complement strand
CTCAGCAGTAAAGAAAGATGAAATCATGAAATTTTCAGGTAAATGGATGGAACTAGAAACTGTTATACTAAATGAAGTAACACAGACTTAGAAAAACAAAAAACAAAAACAGCATATGTTCGCCCTCATATGTGGATCCTAGAACCAAACCCTGATAAGTGAGTGTATATCCAGACATAACTACAGGAAGCAGGATAATGGAAAGGAAACAGGAAGGTAAAGGAAAACAAAGAACCTGAAAGAGAAGAACAATAGGACATAGGCCTTAGTAAGGGAAATATGGATAAAAATTGGGTTAGTTTAAGGGAGGCGGGGAGGGAAGGGTATACAAGGAACCTAAGGGATAAGGGGAAAGAATGAGCTTAAGAGAGGTTGGACCGTAGAAGGGTATTATTCAGGGAGAAAGGGGGGGTAATGGGGGGACCTTAAGTGGCAAAACTATGGTGGAGGGGTGAGAATGCAAGAGATAAATAATGTCTAGCTAGTTTTGAAAACCAGAGGGAACCATATTATGCCTACAACTTACAAATTATACATAGCATATCAAGAAATATATGTCTAGGTAAGTTTTATCTGAGAACAATTGGTCTTTGCCCAAGATTTATCTACATGACACTCAGTAATTAAAAGTACCAGACTGGTGGAACTAACCTTCTTGGATGTTTAACAGATGTACGTTTGGCCTATAATAATTTGGTAAGAGGGACAAAAGGGCAGTTTTTGATCCTTGCCCTCCTAGGTCGACTAGTTCCAGGGGACTATGAGCATCTCTCAAAATGACCTGTAATTGTGTTGGGTCATCTGTCCTCTTGATCAAGGAGGCCGAGGAGACCACACCAGATGGACTTAAACCAGTGTCCAGTCTACAAAGAGGAGGGTCAACATAGAGGAATCACTTCCTCCCTGCTTCCTAGCAAGGCCAACTATGGTCTAGCAGGACCTTTGACTTATCTTCACATAGGTGGAACTGGTAAAAGAAAGGAGCTAGGGGCTCCTCCCAAGCCTATGTGACCCCTGAGGAACAGATCCTCAAATGACCTTCAGAGTAAAAATAAATTGGTTTATCCAGGCTAACTGTATGGCCTTAAACATCCACAAGGAAAGTATAACCAAAGATTAAAGGGGCCAATATAATTTCTTAAGAGTCCATATACATAGTTAAAGGCTACATAACAAGCAACAATGCTAAATAGGAGATGCTATCTAGCCAAAGGAACTCCCAAATAGTAACCCAGCATACAACTGGGAAAATGAACAGCCAACCCTAATCTTATCTTAAGGATTATTGACAACTGATTGCTGCTAGAAGAGGAACAGCTGACCCTCCTAAAACAAAGACCTCTAGATAGGCTGACTAGATTTACCAGAAGGGCAAGTAGTGGGGATTGGCTGTGGTGCCCACAACACAGCAGACAGTAGCAGGGATAACAGACTATAAGGGCTTTAGTTGGGGGGAGGGAGGCTATGGGAGGGTGCTATCTGGGAAGTGGGTGTATAGTCGAATAAGATGGTTTGGGATGTTCTGTGTGATATACACACACAAAAAAAGTCAACAAATTTTTAAAAATATATTATAATTGAGGAGGAAGCATGGAAATTTACATCATGTTTATTAGTAGAGGTGATAAACATTACCATTAAAATCTACCCAATGCCTTTTTATACAGAGGTGCTAAGGCTCCAAGTGCAACCAATTATGACTAATAATAATCAGATACATACAGATTAGCAATGCATGTGCCAACATCTCAGTGTTCGTAGCAAAAACAATGAGTCTTTCTGGAAGGAACAATATATTCTAAAATGAAATGGAGATCTTTTTTAAAGGTTAGAAACTCATTTACTTTTATGTCTTACAGGGCTTATCCTGAGTTCAATATTGTATAACTGTATTAACTCAACTGTGAACCTAGAAACTTGCACCCACTTGTGAAAGAGATGTACTCTTGCTC
>NW_008358642.1:2405722-2428472 GCF_000622305.1 Nannospalax galili | reverse complement strand
TATAACTGTAACAATTCAACTGTAAACCTAAAAATTACAGCCAATTTTGAACAAGATGTGTCTTAGCTTAGAAAATTGTTATTGAATATGTCAATGCTGTTGTAATGAAATGCTTCTTCTAAGTATGTGGTTATTAAATAAATAATTAACTGGCAAATAAAATAAAATAAAATTATACAAGAAAAGAAATTTAAAGAAACATAAAAAAAAGAAAATAAAAAAGTAAACTACCCAGAAACAAAGCCTAAATAATACTTATCCTTCCAGTTCTAAAACAGTGACCGACAATGAATGTGAGTGCTGTAAGAATGCATAAAATTTACATATACATGATCACAATGGAAGAAATGCTGCTTGTAGTTTGATAAGTGAAGACATTTTATTAAGGAGTAAGTATAAACTGTCACTCACAATAGTACAACCAAAGTTTATACAATTTAAAATCCTTGGTTGTTGATGTAAATTTTATAATAATTTTCAGTTAATGTAAGCTTTTGGAGAATTTATGAAATAACTGCAGTTTATTCAGAAAATACTTGACAAAAACTATTATTATTTCACAGGATCATAATACTGTGGATAATCCTATAACTAATGCATTTGTGCCCTTCAGCACCTCATGAAAATGTAGACAGAATGGTGCAGAAATTGAAAAATTATTATAGAATGTAATATTTTCCACTTAAGACTACTTCCATATATAAAAAACAAGAGAATCTAGAGTGTTGGGGTGTCATGATGCTGCGTCTTGTACTACAGTAGCTGTAAACTATGAGGTTGAGATGACTGTGCAGTGTTTCCTTTGGTAGACTCTGGACTTTCCAGTTGGAGAAGCTGTTGGGGGAAAAAGGGAAAAGTCCAGCTGCATTGAACTTCATCAGAGGCTTCTGACAAATAAGTTCTGAAGCCTCTGAACTGATCATTGCAGTAGACTTGTATGAGGGTGGGAAAGTTGATCCTCAGTCTTTAGATGAAAGCTTATGTTGCTGAGCTGACTACTACCAAGTCAGACCCTCTAGACATATGCCTGGACCATTATCAAGGTAAGAACTCATGATAACATGTCTGCTATTCACTAAGAATACTTCGGACAAAAAGGGGCTGGCTATTTAATAACCAATGAGGCTTCATAAATAACATGTTACACGTTACACATGTAACAGCTCTGCACACAGCATGCTGTGTTAGTCAGCTTAATGCCATAACACAATACTAGAGACAGAGTGGCTTTAACAACAGAAATTTATCTTCTCATAGTGTAAGCACCTTGAGACTGGAAGTGTGAGTCTAGAATGGCCATTTCCTAGTGGTGGCCTGCAATACTGGTTTACAAATAGCTGCCCTGTGTTTCCTGTCTTATCTGGCAGAAGAAGAGAGAGTTTTGGTGTTTCTTACTCTTTACAAGGGCACAAGCTGAATGAAATAAAGGTCACATCCTTATGGCTCTTAACATTTGAAGATATATTTTTATTATTTTAATTATGTGTATGTGTATGTATCTGTGCAGGGGTATATATACATGAGTTCAGGTGCCAAAGGTTTCATATCTACTTGGTTCTGGAGTTATAGGGAATTGTGAACTGCCCAACATGGGTTCTGGGACTTGAACTTAGACCCTCTAGAAGAGCAGTACATGCTAATAACCACTGAAGCATCTCTCCAGCCCCATGGCACTTAGTATTTATCAGGTCCTTACAGTCCCTATCTTTACATATAGTCACATGGAGATATAGGACATTAAAATATGATCTGTTGGGAAATACAATTCAACTATGGCAAAGACTGACTGGATATTTCATTTCATCACATCCTCCTTGATTTACTGAATTTAAGATAACATTGAAAAAGAATCAGTTAGATGTATTAATCACTTTTCTGTTGCTGTGATAGAAACACTGACCAAAGCAATTTGTAGAAGGAAGAATTTATTTGAGCTTACTGTGCCGGATAGCTTTAGTGTCAACTGGACACACCAGGGTTGAGGGAGCCTCAATCAGGGAATTGCCTCTATTAGACTGGCCACAGGACATGTCTGAAGGGCATCTTCTTGATGAGTGATGTGGGAGGGCCCAGCCCACTGTGGGTGGTGCCACCCCTGGCCAGGTGGGCCTGTGTTGCATAAGAAAGCAGGCTGAGCAGGGGCCAAGGGAGCAAGCCAGTAAGCAGTATTCCTCCATGGCCTGTGCTCCAGATCCTGCTTCCAGGTTCCTGCCCCGAGTTCCTATCTTTGGTTCCCTGATGAACTACAACCTGGGAGATGTAAGCTGAATAAACCCTTTCTTCCCCAAGCTGGTAGTTGTCAGAGTGTTTTGTCACAGCAATGAAGAAACAACCAAGGACACTTACGGTTCTAGGGAAATTACAGTCCATCATGGCAGGGAGGCATGGTGGCTGGAGGTGGCTGGAGTAGGAGCAGCAGAAACTAAGCACTCACATCATCACACAGGCACAGGAAGCAAGAGTACAACTGGAGAAGAGAACAACTGGAGATCCAGCAAGGCTTAAGAATGCTCTAAGCCCACTCCCAGTGACGTGCTTCCTCCAAGATAGCCACACCTTCTAAAGCCTCCCAAAGCAGTGCCATCATCTGGGGACAAAATGTCCAAATACCTGGAAACTTGAGGGACATTTTCATTCAAACCATCATATTCTAACCCCTGGTCCCCATAGGCTCATGACCGTATAAAATGCAAAATGCATTTAGTCTAACCTTAAAAGTCCCCATAGTCATGATCAGTCTCAATACTATTCAAAAGTCCACAGTCTCTTCCGAGACTCAGGTAAATATCTTAACTGTAAGCCTCTATAAAGTCAAAAGACAAATTACATACTCGCCACACACAGTGGAACTGAATACAAATTACCATTCCAAAAGGGAGGAATGGAGGCATAGTAAGGAAATACTGGACCAAAACAAGACCAGCAGAGCAAACACCAAATCTAGGTGCTCCATGTCCAACTTCTGGGACTTTACTTCCAGAAAATATTTGGTTACTCCCATAATATTTGTGCCACTGTTGCATCAGTAGGCACATCTTGCCCAGGCCAGAGTTACTATAGCTTGCAGGGTTTTCAGCAGGGTAAGACTGATGATCGCTTTTCTTCTCTAGCAGCAAGCATAGCACCTTCCAGCACTATGGAAACTAGAAAGAAATATGATAAAATCTTCATAAAATACACTACTTAAAAAATTGTAATACTTTTTGAGATGTCAATTTCAACTGAGAATGGAGAATACATAATTTTTAATAACCTCTTAAGACTTTTGCATAAGCACTTTGTGAATACCAGTATGCGTATATGAATTATCTTTTAGTCTTGCCTGCAGGATGCTAAGATGAGGTCTTAGGCTTTCTCATATTTCACTATTTCATATTTTGTATTTTCACAAAACCTCCTATCTTTGAAAGCAACCTGAAAATTTTCTCTGTTGTAGAGGTAAGTAACCTGTACTTGTACATCTAATGTATAGTGAAGTCAGAAAATCCAAGCCTGATAAATTCAATTCCACTGAAGGAAAAGCTTTTTCTTTTCATATGTGTATATGTATATATATATATGTGTATTAAATGTATATTTTTATTTTATATATATGTGTGTATTGCCTGCATGTAAGTCAGTACACCCATGTCATGCAATGACCACAGAGGACAAAGGTGTGGGGATTGGATCAACTGGGACTGGAGTTACGGATGGTTGTTAGCTGCCATGTGGAGGATTAGAACATGGGTCTTCTGCAAGAACAGCCAGTGTTCTTAACTGCTGAGCCATCCCTGCAGCTCTGGGAAAAGCTTTTACAACAGCACAATATTACTCAAAAATTTTTCAGAGAGATTACTTGCTTCATGGACAATTTTCAGAGTGATTTTCTCACAAAATTTATTTGCTCTACTCACCTCACTCCATGAGTTTCTTACTTGACTTTCTCCAAACATTTCTCTTCTATACTCTTTCTTTTACCTACCAGAGTTTCTAGGAAATCTGGGAAACACACTCCTCTATTTTTTCCTTTTTAAATTTTTGTTTACTCTTTGGTAATTTTATTCATGAATACAATGTATTTAGGTCATATCCACCCTCCACCTTCCTCTCCAATTTGGAGACCTTGTATATTTTTGTAATTATTCCATATGGTATTCTCACAATGACAAAACATCTCACATACTTCTCAGAATGTTAAGTGACACATGTCTATATGTGTCAAAACATAATCAGAACAAAGTTTGAAAATAAAAATATGGAAATAGGAATTGACAGTAATTGTAGTGTTCCCTTCTCACTTCCAAGTGAATCACCAGATGCTCCCAGATCTACTAACACTCCTCAGTTTTCAAAACTCCTGACTTTTGGGATAAAATCCAAGCTTCATTGTTAGCATAACATGCAGGTTTCTCTACCATCCAGATTTCAGCACATTTTTAATTATACTGAATTTATTGCATTATCTATTGGGTTGATTGCCACTTACCAGGCACTGAATTCATTCACAGAGAAATCATATTTAATTTGTTATTGTATCTCCAGAGTCTAAGACATGGTAGGCTAAGGAGAAGTCTGTGGAATAAACATCAAATGTTTTCCTCACATGTCTCTTCCATTTTAATTATATAATTGAACCCAAGAATTCATTGGATGATTAAATATCAGTAGTTACAGAGTTTTCAATTTTATAAATCAAATTATTTCATTAATACAGTAACAAAAACAAGTAAATTTAATTTTTAGAAATATAGTCACCTGAAGCTGTTTAAGGATTGAAAGAATATAGTTATGAGGTAAGTGATGGATTTGATCAAAACATATTATATGCATATGTGAAATCCTCAAACAAGATAAAAAATTTATTTAAAAATAGATGGTTGTCTTAGTTATCTTCTCTATTGCTGTGGTTAAACGCTCTGACCAATGCCAAACTGAGGCGAAAAAGGTTTATTTGGCTTAAACACAGCTCATCATCAAGGGAAACTAAGGCAGTAACTCAGGGCAAGAACTCAGAGCATAGTCCATTGAGGAACACTGCTTACTGGCTTGGTCCCCTGGCCTCCTCATCTTGATTTCCTATACAATACAGGACAACTTGTCCAGGGTTGGCACTGCCCACAGTGGGCTGAGCCCTTCCACATCACTCAACAATCAAGAAAATGCCCCACAGACATGGCCATAGGCCAATCCAATGGAAGCAATTCCCCAACTGAGGTTCCCTCTTCCTTGGTGTGTCAAGTTGACAAGCAAAGCTATCTAGCACAGATGGTGAAAGATAATATGCAGTAGGTTTTAATGGCACTTTTTCAGTTCTGTGGCTGATTAATACTTTGTTATTTGGAAACAGAGGAACTGAGCATGGTTAACTTTGTGGGTTCAAGGGTTGTAGTATCCATGCTTAGTCTTTGTTTATCACTTTTCTGTGTGTTGTTAGGGCTATTCATTTAACGCATATATGACCATTTCATCATACAAAACAATGAGAAGCACAGTAACTCCAACATAGAGATTTTAATGAGAATTAAGGATGATGAAAGTCAAGTACTCACAAGTCTAGTTTAATATGTAAATATATGAATGCATACATTACCAACAATAGTTAATAGGGCCAGAAGATTTCAGCTAATATTCATACAGTTGACAATGAATAGGAAGAGTGAAATTTAAAATTATTTTTGCCTCTGAAAAACTGAATTGCTGGTTTTCACACAATTAGGATGAACATACTGAGTTTACCATCACCAGTGATTAGCAAGTGAAAAACTTTTAATTACCCAGGGGGAAAAAAAGTTTTATTTCCCATTCATATTCATGTAAGGCTTTAGTTCATACTGTAGGCTTTGCAGGAATTAGTCAACAGTTCTGAGATTCTTATGTAATTATTTATTAAAATAATTCTGTTATTAAAAATCTCTATCAGGCTAGTATTATTCTAGGACTTAGTAATCTATTAAAGGATCTCAGCTTCATAACTTTTGGAATTTGCATTACATTGGAAGAAGTATATATAAAAAGACAACACGTTGAACGACTCTTGAAAAATAGGATACTAAGCAGGAGAAATTAAGAAAGACTAGATTTCAATGACAGCTACAAATTTATAGCTTAAAGATAATGCAGGATTGCTCAAATCATTCTGAGAGAGTTGGAAAAAATTGCTGAATATTCCTGAAAGTGTTTGTTCTTGAAGTAATAGAGAGGAGTCTAACAGATCCTTAAAATAAACCTGTGTGAGCAACTATGTAAATGTTCACCAACATGTAAATATGGTTAAGAATGGGTCAGGGGCACATAGAGTAGATTATCAAGAGCTGTGTTTAGATATTTTTGAGCTGCTTCTTTGATGTCTAAGTTGGGATGGTACTTTACTGAGATGGTCACTAAATGTTATGTGTAGAGATTAGAATGGAATTGGAAATAAAATATTTCCCAGTAAGGCTAAAGCTTGCCTTAATTTTCTTCTCATGCCTTGTTTCAAACAGCATGAACTCCATTTGTGTTTTTATGAGAGATGACCCTTACAATGTACATAGAAGAGAAAGAAATAAAGTACCCTAAAACTTCATTGTGTCGTGTTTACTGTGACATGATTAGAGTTCCTTTGGCCAGTAGCTGAACATCAAATCCACTTCTGTACATGCAGAATGTCTTTGATGCTATCTTGATCTTTACTCATCTCCATCTCATTTATTTTGAACCAGATGATTCAAGAAACATGAAACAAATAAATAGCAATGCTATGAAACCATTAATATGTCAAATCCATAACAAAAGATGATTTGACGTATAAGCAGTTAGAGAGGAGAAGGCCTTGCCTGATCAAACACTTCCTGTTAATCATGAGTAGTAAACGATAGAGCAATAAATAATCTCTGACACCGCAAAAATAGTCACATTTAACTAGAAGGTAGATTTTACATGTGCTTAATGTGATAGAACTATCAAGCTAACAACAGCCCTTGGGGCCAGTTTGAATATTCATTAATCTGCCCTGCTTTGGATTTAACTTAGAATGCAACTGTCAATGAACAAATGAGCTTTTGTAGAATAGATGATAAACAAAAACCCAATGAATTGGCAAATCGGAAAGTCTTGAAAGAGAATAAATGCTGTAAGATTAAAAACTGAATGAAGGATTTAGCTCAGATCTCTGTGGGAAAGACAAAAGCTTCCCACTAAATCAGGTAGCATCACAGAGGACTGTGTTCAACATTCCCTCAGAAACATCTGCTGTGGCAAGATTATATTTAAGGATATTTTTGAAGGCAGCTTAAACTTTTAACAGTTTTATTTTCTGCTATGTGTTTAGAATACAACTCTAAATAAATGGATTATATTTTTAGTTCGAAAATTGATAATCTTAGTTGCCAATCGAGATGACTTATAAAAATGTGCAAATAGATAATTTTCTTCAAAAGGGCAATAATACTGTTAATATAAAAACTGGCACAAATGAAAGAGTAGCCTAGCGAATCCTACTAATATCTACTGAGACAAAGTATTAAATTAGCAAAGAATCTCAGTGTGAAAACCAGCCACAAACATCATCAAAATGTATACCTGGATCTCCAACATCAAGCTGAGCACAACTGATTATCAGTGACAAATAATGACAGCAGGATTGGGCCTGAGAGAGCTGAAAGTCCTTTACTGCAGATTAAACGCACAGCTAGGAGAATACAAAAACCATTAGCATATAATATAATAAGCAAGGTAACCATTTAAGAAACACTTCTCACCCCAATAAATAGGATATACGTTTTCCCGCACCCCAAGCCACAGATTTATCCATTCCTTATCAAACCCATTCCTTAATATTCTATAAACTATATCATAATTTTGATACTATTTCCTCTTCTTTTTTATGCATATTTACATAAATTAAAATATATTTTAAATCAGGTATGGTGTCACACATCTTTAATCCCAGCACTCAAAAGGCAGAGTAGGTGCAGTTCTGTACACTAGAGGCGAGCCTGGTCTACAGAGTAGCCAGGCCAACTGGGGATACAAGGAGACTCTGTCTCAAAAAAAAAGTATGTAGCTTAGTATTGCCTTGTATATTTAATATTAAATGAAGTTATATAACACTTAATATTTTCCTTCTTGATCTATTTTTTTAATTTATGTGTATGCATCAGTATATTGTTTCTTTGTGTATGTGTATATAGAAGTACCAGTGGAGACCTAAAAAGGACTTTGGATTCCTTGGAACTGGAATTACAGGTAGCTGTGAGTTGCACAATATAGGTACTGGCAACAGAATCTGAGTCCTCCGGCAGAAATGAAAGCTCTCTTAATTACTGAGCCATTTCTCCAGCCCCCCTTTTCTTAATCCTTTAGCTTTGCATTATAAATACTCAAATTATCAATGTTTTTCTATAATTTCTTTTGTTTTTTAGATTGGGTCTCCCTGTAGCACCAGCTGGCCTTAAGCTTGCTATGTAGACCAGGCTGACCTCTGTCTCACAGAGATCTGCTTGCCAATAACTCTGCTGGGATTAAAAGAGAGACAGCACCACCAGGCCTTGCTGCTATACTTTCTTTATATCATGCTATATAACATTGTGTTTAATGAATATACCAACTTTATTTGTATATTAGCTTATAGATAGACAATGTATTGCTTAAAATTTTGGATTCTCAAAAATGTTCCTTTAGTTTTCAAATACACATATTAAAACCAGAGGTCACAACCATTAATAGCACTGTTAAGATGAAATTCCCTTAATTCACATCTTATGAGTTATTGTTGTTTCTACCAATCTGGTTGAGATCATTGACACCTTTGGCTGAGCAAATAAATGCAGCCTCAACAGAACATCACACAGAGCAACAAAGTGAGGTACAGGATCTCTTCCAGCTTAAACACTGGCTGATTACATATTCCATTTGTAACTTTATTAAATTACTATTCAGGGAGCTAGAGAGATGGTTCAGTGGTTAAGAGCACTGGCTTTTCTTGCAGAGGACCCAGGTTTGATTCCCAGCACCCACATGGCAGCCAGTGACCATCCATAACTCCAGTTCTATGGGAATCTGACACTCCTTTCTTACCTTCACAGACATTACATGACAACAGTGCATTTACACACATACAGGCAGTATACTCATATACAAAAAATAAAAACAATAATAAGTAAAATATGTTTAAATTACTATTCATTTTTTAAAAAATTATACTGCTATTGAAAAATTAGGCAGAGAAGATACAAAGCCTAGAGTATGGAGTATGAAATAGATATGAACATTGTCAGAAAATTAGATGTACTATACCAGGTATACAAGTCTCAACCTCCAAGTAAGAAAATGTTCAGCTATTCAGTGGAATGACTATGATACATCTATTTTATTGGACATAAAATATTGAAGTCACTTTCTTAAAGTGCAGTATAATAACAGAATTTGACTAGATTTGATCAGATATATTTTGTTTACTGAACCTTGTAGCACTGACATCAAGAACAGAGCTCGGATTAAGAACGTTTTCCATCTCTAAAGTTCACTCCTTCATTTTGCAAATAATTATTGAGATTCTATTATATACCAGGTAGTCTGAAGTTATACAGATGGCAGAGAATGAAGTGAGTGGAGGCCCTGAATCTACAGAGAACCAGATGTGAGCCTCCTTGGCCAGATTGGCCATTTGCATGTCTTTCCACAGTGTCAAGAATGAACAAAGCTGACAATTGAATAATCAAATAAGTAGATGACACACACTAATTATCTAAGTTATGGTTGGTGACATTCTTAGATATATAGTAAGGGTATGAGTTAGGAGATACGCAGAACTTAATGGTACATTGCATTGCATGTGTGATCAGATGCATAAAGAACATAATGTTTTTTCAAGTACAACCAGATAAAGGTATAATCTGTTCCATCTGTGACACAAGAAGACAGAACATGAAGGTGAGAGGTAGAAAGTTGAGTATATGTTATCAACTCTAGTCTTCAGTTCAAAGGCAGAATCAGAAATGAAGTTAGAGCTACAGGAATAGAAAAAAAATCCCTTTGCTTATCGTGAAACCTGACATTTCTCAAGAATGTTTTTCCTAAATGGAAAAGAGACTTTGAAGTTATGTCTTGGGGGTTGGAGAGATGGCTCAGAGGTTAAGAGAACTGACTGATCTTGTTAAGGACCTGGATTCGATTCACATGGCAGTTAACAAAGTTCCGTAACACCAGATCTGGAACATAGGTGAAGGTGCAGCCTCAGCAATGGAAACATCAGGATTGAAAGAATCATGGAGCAAAACTAACACTTGGCACCACATGACAAGATCAGAGTCCCTGCACAGAGCCCAAGTCATTAGTAAAGGTATAACCTCAGTTTCAGTATAGACCCAAGCATCTTGGCCATGCCAGGAAATGAGTGGGATGACCACCAGGGGAGTGGTAGGTGTAGAGTGGATCAAGCCTGAGCCTATGAGACAAGGTGTGTTACTGTGGGCAGTGAAGCTGGAGAAGTGGTACTGTCCAAGCCCTTTGGAGACAGAAGATCATGATTGAATCCCAGATACTGGGCATTGAGGTATTAACATTGCTGGATTTGGGGTTTTGCTTTAATTTGATTGTGATTGTGATTGGGTCTTTCTTTTTAAAATAAGAAAATCTATAGCCTGTTTTTAACTCTATAGTAGTCCATAGTTAAGTGACTATGAACTTTGAAAGAGATATTGAACTTCTAAAGTGTTGATTTTTTTCTAAAGATTGTGGCATTTTTAAAGTTGTACTATGTTTGATATTGTAATATTAACATTAACTTGAGCTCTTGGGGACAAGCAAGCAAAGATATGATTTAGTAGTGATGCATTTGTGTGTCAAGTTGACACTGGGGTCAGTTGGGCTGGATAGCTCCTGTGGTGGTTTTAAATGAGAATGTCTCCTAGAAAATCCAAGTATTTGGACACTTATTCTCCATTTGTTGGTACTGTTTTTTGGGGGGTGTCATGAAACCTTTAGGAGGTGCGACCATGCTAGAAGAAGCATGTCATGAGGAATGGGCTTTGAGAGTGTACAGCCCACGTATTATTTCCAGTCTGTCTACTTTTCTTACTGTGTCTGCTTGAAGACATGAGCATTCAGCTTTTCTGCTCTAGCCTCCTCCTGCCATGCCTCTCCCACTGTGATGGACTTTTATCCCTCTAGAATCACAGGCCCAATCAACTCTTCCTTCTCTAAGTTGCCTTGGTCATGACTTTTTAATCAAAGCAACAGAAAAGTAACAAATAGAGTTTCAGTTGGCAACTTGACATAAGAGGAAAACCTTGATTGAGGAATTGTCTCCATCAGACTGGCCAGGGGGCATGGGGGCATTTTCTTGATAGGTGGTTGATGTAGGAAGGCCTAACATACTATGGATGGTGCCAGCCCACTTGGGCTGGGGCTGTATGAGAAAGGGAGTTGAGCAAGCCAGGGGAAACAGATCAGTAAGCAGTGTCCCTTCATGGTCTCTGCTTCACTTCCTGCTCCAGGTTCCTGCTTTGAGAACCTTCCCTGCCTTCCCTCAAAGGTGGACTGTCACTTGAAAATGTAAAATGCAATGAACCCTTTCTTTTTCAAGTTGTTTTTAGTCAGAGTGTCTTATCACGTCCATAGAAAGCAAACTAGGACACTGATGGAGGACTTCATCACTCCAAAAGAAGAAGGCAATAAATCCCTATGGAAAGACTTCATTTTCCTATGGTCCTAAACTATGGGCAGAAAGCTTTAAAACTTCTTTATAACCTTTGTGAAAGCTTTATAAAATGACTTTAATGAACACTTCTGCAGCTGGGTGTGGTGGCTCCTGCCTGTAATCCTAGCATTCAGGAGGCTGAAACAGGAGGATTGCTACAAGTCTGTAGCCAGTCTAAGCTGGAAAATGAGATACCTTCTCAAAGAAAACAATTTATAAAAATAGAAAAAAAAAACAAAATTATCTTGTTCACTTTCTGTTTCATATTCTTATTGTTCATTGTCTGCTAAGTAATAATGAATGCTTTCCAGAGAGTTTAAATGGAGAGATTTCCAGTTTCTGTGGCAATTTTCAGCTCTGGTTCATTTCCTGCTTTTTCAAGTTTCCTATAATCTTTATGATTTTGACCAATATTCCTGGTACTTTTTCTTGCAATTTCTTTCAGTAAGCAATAGATTCATGGTTAATTTTCTATAGACTACATTAAGGTGTCTAAGCTGTCACATTTGATATTTAGCATGAAGAAAACTGGCATACCTCATCTGTTTTACTACATCCCCCTGGAAACATCAAGTTGATGTTTGATATTGTACCAGTCAGAATTCATCTAGAAACATCCAAATTCATCTACCTGTTTGAAGTGAAGGGAATTTAGCTTAGGGACTTGGTTAAACAGGTGAAAGAAAACCGAAGTGCGGTGGGGGGGGACCTAACATCAAACAATTAGTCAACCTACAGATCAATAGCAGAAGAAATTACTCTTCTCCCAAACTAATGAAACAAAGGAAGGAGATAGATGTAGTTTGGAGTTAAGGTTAACTTCAAAAGTTGGAGGTAGCCACCTGTTACTGCATCCAGAGAACATACCCAAGGCAGTGGTGGGGTAAACAACCTGTTCTCTCTTCCTTTTCCCAAGGGAGCATGGACCAGGAAGGCCGCAAAGACCTGCCCCCACAACCCTAAAACAAAAGCTTACATTGACACTTAGGGATCTGAACTTAAGTAAGTTAAAATAAGTAATTCATCTGATGAGCAGCTGTGTTAGTGAAGTCATGTTCAAGGAGCAGATCAGATCACATTGGAATAAGATCTGCTCTTTATTAAACAATAACCCAGTGAGAAATTGAACAGGCTGTCTTTCTAATTTTATCAATTCATTTCTTAATGGCAAACTACCTGTTTATTATAAACATATTAAAATGAAATCATTTTGCTTTGTTTTTCCTTTTCTTCTTATAGGGATTATGAAGGTGATCAGATTGTATTTTAAGTGAATTTTGCTTTAAGGAAGAACTCCTGGCCATCAAAAAACAACAAGCAAACAAAATACAAACAATAAAAATGGGAAGTGAGTGTTGGGTGAAAGCAAAGTAAATCAAGTAAAGTAAAGCCAAGTAAATGTTCCTGGTGAAATCACCCAGAACAAACACAATTTTGGTTCTACCTCAAAGGACCCTCAACTGGGAGGCAATCACCTGAAGTTAAAAACATATGACTCACCCCAGTAACAACTTAAAAACTATTTTGTCCTTTCTTATAGATATATCACAGCTAGCACTGGTGTACATGATTCAACAGGTATCCTGAGTCCAATTACTAAGCTCCATATGCTGTATGATACTGAAACAGCTGGACACCGACCGTCTATATTAAACTATTTCCTTTTAACAGGCTTATGATTTATAGTAGAGCAACTGATTTAATGACTCCTAAGTTCATTCTTTTTCCTAGGGAGAGTTCTCTTTCAGTACAGCAGGAATAGACTATACAGAAAAATGTTAATCACTGTACAGTGTTTGAATTTGAAATAACCGGCAGTGCAAAGTCAGTTCAACACCAGGCATTATCATTATGAATCTGCCATCAGTTACTGATTTTCCTTCTACGTTGACATCTATCATTACTGATACAGTTTCAAATCTGTTATTTTTTTTTTTTTTTGGTCTTTTTGAGACGGGGTCTCCCTGAAGCCCCAGCTGTACTGGAATTCCAGAGATCCAGGCTGGCCTTGAACTCCAGAGATCCACTTGCCTCTGCCTCCCGAGTGCTGGGATTAAAGGTGTGCACCACCACGCCCAGTTTTTTTTACTTATTTTTATTTTATGTGTATGAGTGTATTGCCTGCATGTATGTGAGTGCACCCATGTCGTGCAATGCCCACAGAGGACAGAAGAGGGAGTTGGAGCCCCTGGAACTGGAGTTAAGGATGGTACGTAGCCACCATGTGGGTGCTGGGAGTAGAACCTGGGTCCTCTGCAAAAGCAGTCAGTGCTCTCAACCACTGAGCCATCTCTCCAGCCCGATTACTGATATAGTTTTAAAAAACTAATACATTTGAAAAGTAACTAAGGTAATTAGTTCATGTTAGTTTCATTAGTTTTGCTCATCTTGATGAAAATTTTTTGTATATCATTGTTCTATGCGAGAGGAGATATGAATATTATTTTAGGTAGAAAGGAAGGAAGGAGGTGACGTCTTCTTCACCTGGAGACACTTATGCCTCTGGTTCTGGACACCCACTGCCTCTGTTTATCCAGGGACATCCATTTGGGGTTTCTGTTCATCCATTACATTGCTAAATAACTGGATAGTTTAGCACAAGGTGATCAGATATTGTGCAAATCCCTTTGAGATGAATACGGGTAGTAGGAGGCATGATTAAAGATGAAATGATTAAAAGATCTTGAGGTGCAGGTCTTTAAGTTCAGAAGTTACAATTCCCATCCCAGTTATACAGAGATATTTTGTGAATAAATCTGAAAAAGTGGCAAAATGTTTGGGAAATCATCTACATGTTTCAAATACCATTGAATTGGAATTACTGTGCTGTGATCAATTTCTGAAGAATATCACACAGTTCACCCTCCATTTAGAAAGTGGTCTATGTAGAAATGAAATGACCAGAAAGTTTTTCCTCTTTCATTTATAACTTCATAAATCTTTTATTTCACTTTTCTCCTAAAAGGAAAACGTGCACATATTAGCATTGGAGACAGAATGCCATGTGTGGCTCTCAATCATTTTCACATGAGTCCCCTGTGAATTCAACAAAGACCTTTTCTAAAATTTAATTCACTTCTACACAAGTTGCTGAAATGCTTACAGCCAGCTGTGAAGAGTGGCAGCCTATGCACTGATAGTTCAAATAACTACCAAAATATTTTAAATTTTCACAAAGTTCTGCCAGAATCACTGCATGTACATGGATTCCAAGCAAATGACACCTAGCCATCTGACCCTCTTGACCATCTTCAACATGTTAACAGAAGGAATCTTTGTTTTGTACTCACAGTAGCTTTAAAACTCAGATCTAAAAACACAGTCCAGAGCAAAGGAGCCCACTGATGCTTGATAGTTGCATTAATTTTCACCAAAATTAATTTTTCATTAATTTTGATAAAAGTAGAATTTTGGAAGCAATACATTATAATTAGACTTCATTTTGGCCACCTTTAGAACAGGAAGCATTATGGAAAATAAAATATGAATATATTTACAACAAAGTAGCAAAAATTTTGTGTAAGAGTTTTAAAGGCTCATGGTCAATAGTATATACAATGCATTTAGACAAATGGCATTTAAAATGTATTTGAATGGAAAGAGAGGGGCATTGAAAAATTAGCATAATGATTTTGATCCACTGCTGTTTTGTACAATGAAAAAGTTTGTATAGCTTAGATTTGTAAAGAAATAGTGTTCAGAGAATGGAATCATTCATATATGTCCAGGAACCTGAATTTTATTGAATGAATTTTATTATGACTATTATTAGCATAACTTTTAATTCAAGAAAGCTGAAGACCTATAAAATTCACAAAAGTGACTTCAATACAATTTTATTTTCAATGTTGTCTGTACAAATGTGTGTGTACACATTGTAATTTCCCTTAGGTAAATGAGAAAAATAAACTAGCCATTTAACTAGAATCATATGCAACTGGATAATTACCTACAATGTTTAAAGAAACGTGAATTATGATTGGCATCAATATACTACAGTGAAGCTACCTTATGTGTCTGACAGGGTGAATATGGGAATACCACCTGTACACACACTGGGTACATGTTGGCATATTGGTTCAATAAATTGAGACCCTGATTTCATCTTATTAGTTTATAATTAGGTCATTTGTTGTCTAGAGCCAGGCTTCTTCACAGGCTGCTCAATAACCAGTTTCAATACGGAATGTGTGGTCCTTCATGCCTTTGTCCCACAATTTGCTTTGAAACTGATCAGATTTATCTGCTGGATTTAAGAGAGTATATGGAAGAAAACTAAGAGAAATGCATCTCGGTTTCTCTGTTCCTTCTTCAGGATTTTCTTATCTTCCACATAAACTGAAGCACTTGATTAAGTAGTAGAGGACAAAATTACTCTTAGAAGTTTATCTGCATCTATATGGTCTTAGAAAATCATCCCCGCAAAATTACAACTCATTGGGCATTTATTACAAATTAATTTTCATACAAAATGCAGACAATGAATAAAGGACTGCAGAAGTCATGTTCTGGCCAAAAACTACAGGGAGTTTATAAAAATAAAAAGTTTTAAGCAGAAAACGTGACAAGGAGGGAGAAAGGAGGAATTAAAGGAGGTGACACCAAAACTAAGGATGAATGGAAAAGTCTTATGAAACATTTATAATTTGTAATTTAATTAAAATACAATTTTAAAAGGAGTTTAAACAAGCACTATACATATTGAACAATACTGCTCCCAGAAAACATAGTAATTAAATGAAAACCTCGAGGACAGGCATGGGTGAACTTGTTATTTGTCAAAGAGGTCTCAGAGGCACCCCAAACCATGCAAGCTCTTGATCTCACTCTTGATTGCCCAGCATAATTGGATAGCAAAACTGGACTGCTAAAGGCACCACATACTTTGGTTGCAAAACACAGAGAAATTATTCTTGCACTGACCAGAAAACTCTCCCTGCTTGCTAATTTTCATGATGTTGGGATATGCTATGAAGGTGCTGAGGGATATATCAATGTCCTCGTTTAGCAGTGGACTCTGCATGCTACAATATTGATTTGCTAGGCAAGATGTGCCCAATGGTGTAATAGTGGCAAGACTGTTTGGGGAGTAACCAAACACTTTCTTGATTGAATTTGAGGCCTGCTCCATAAGAGGGAATTCATGCCTGGTACTGTAAATACAATCAAAACCCGTGTCTAGGGAAGTGATAGGCCCTAGGGGAGAATCTATAGATATTTTTTATAAATGATCATGCTGTCAAATTTCCTTCTATGTTTATAGCCATAGATTTGTTCTACTCTCAATCTTGGTCAGAGAAACTTCATATTGCGTTGAGTGGTGGGTAATACAGAGGCCCATTACTGTTCCAGGTGCTGAGAAGAGTAGCCTGTGAGCACTCAGCTATAGATGAATCATTTATATCAACCTCCCCCTCATCCAAGGGTGAGGAAACATCACAAAAGAGGGGGAAATGAAAGAACCAGAAGATGGGTAGGAGTGCTATGAAATGTTGTCTGCTGGGGTTACCTGGACAAAAGCAAGCCACTTATAAATTACACTATGAAGGGGGCAGGAGCTCCCAAGGCCCAACCCCTAACTGTGTAGCTATTAGTAGTTTATGGCTGCTGGAAGAGGGGGAGTCACTTTTCTTTAGGAATGTGGCCACTGGTAGATTCTACATGCTGCAGTGGATGGTCCCATTTGCTTGCACAAATGGGTAACTCTAATTGAACTCAATGTGTTAAAAATTAAATAAAGGTTATAAAAAGTGGATATAAGTTGGGGGGGGTGATATGATGGGAGATCTTTGGGGGATTTCTGGGGGGAGTGAGGAGTATATATGACCAAGATATATTGTGTGCACATACAAATTTTTCAAAGGATAAATAAAACAAAATTAGGGGCTGGAGAGTAGACACTAGTCATGAAGAGGTCCAGGTTCAGTTGCCCGAATATGGCAACTTAGAACCACAAGAAATAAGACTTTCAGGGGATCTGATGTCCTCTTCCGGCTTCCGCAGGCACCAGTCGTGTACATGGTGCACATACATACATGCAGGCTAAACACTCATACATATAAAATACAAATACAAATATAAATAAATAAATAATATTTTAAAAATCAAAATTTTAAAAATACTTAACAAGAAAGTGTAAATTTTAAAAGGCCTACTAATGATTTCATCTGTGTAGTACATTTCCTGTAGGTCCTTTGAACCCTGTCTAGGGATGTAATGTTTTGCTGTTGTTGTTGTTGCAGTTGTTTTTTGAGATAGGGTATCCCTGTAGCCCCAGCTGACATGGCGCTCCCTATGTAGACCAGGCTGGCTTCAATTTCACAGAGATCCACCTGCCTCTATCTCCTGAATGTTGGGACATAGAGCATGACTCACCACACCAAGCCAAGGGATATAATATATTTTTGACGTGGAATGTGACCTTGGATGGGCAGAGTTCACATGCGGCTCATTAGGAAGCTGTGGCTTTGCAGGAAAATCTGAATTTTAATTGTGTTTCATTCTTTGAATACTTCTCAGTGCTGTGTGGTTCTTTTCTACTAATAATTTTTAATTTTAAAAGTACTTAAGTAAATATACATATATTTGGAAATAAGAATATAAGGAATGTTTTATCTAAAGAAAATACAATAAATACTACCTTTAAAAAGTGAATAATCAGGGCTGGAGAGATGGCTCAGTCGTTAAGAGCACTGACTGTTCTTGCAGAGGACACAGGTTCAATTCCCAGCACCCTATTGTGGCTACAAATTGTCCTTAACTCTGGTTCCAGGGGAATCTGACGGTGTCTTTTGACCTCCATGGCACTGCATGACATGGGTACACTCACATACACGCAGGCAATAAACTCATACACATTAAAATAAAAAAAAGTGAATCATCACACTACCATGTTATAGTGCTAAAATTTCACTTAATGTGTGAATAGAATCAGTTTTTAATGTGAATGAAATTTATTTTAGATCAATGTTGATATTTATTAAAGCATGTTTTAATTTGCAAATAAGAAATGAGGAAACTCAAGTGTGGTAATGTAAACATAGCCGAATACACAGGGCTCGAGTGGCCACAGATCTTAGAGAAAACCCCAACACTGTCATATCACTAGACTAATGTGATTTCTTACTGCGTGCAAAATATATATCCTTATACTTGCAGGCAAATATCACAGTCACCACTCATCAAACAAGCTCATTTTGCACCAGTCAGAGACCATTACCAAGTACCATAACTGGTCACACACGGAAATTGTCTATCAGTTGCCCAGACCTAAGTGACACATCCGCAATGCAACCTCTACATCTAAGGCTCATGATACATAGAACATGGATACAGAATAGAACACTAATGAATCTCTCAGTTCTCAATAATGAAACTCCCTCATGTAGCAAAGGGCCAAGAACAAAATAGGTTACAAATAGCCAAAGTGTAGAGATCTATATTCTGCAGAATGCTGGTCCTTAGACAGGATCCCTTTATTAAATTTCACTCACCCAAGGCTCAGGGGCCACTGGGGAAGAGGGTGTGGAAAGATTGTAAGAGCCAGGGAGAAGGTGCATGACTATATGGAAACAAGAGTCCTACAGGCTCCTGGGAACCTGCTCATATGGTTCTATGGCAATGGTGTCAACATACACATGTCCAGTGCAAACTCAGGCAGACAATAACCCAGCAAAGAACTGGAAAAATGAACAGCCAACCTCAATCTTAACTGAAGGAATGTTGGCAACTGATTGCTGCTAGATGAAGAAGAGCCGATCTTCCTAAAACAAGGGACTCTAGATAAGCTGAATAGACTTAGTGGATGGAGTTGCACAGGGGAATGGCTGGGGACACTGACAAGCCAGTGGGCCTTAACAGGGATGACAGAGTGTATGGGCTCCAGTGGGGCAGGGTGTGCTATAGGAGGGTGCCAGTGGGGATGAGGGTATAAAGATGATTAAGATTGTTTGAGCTGTTCAGTATGAAATACACAAAAAATTCAATAAGAAAATGAATTCCTCAATTGCATTAGTTTTTGGTGTCAAACCTTAACATGAGCAAATATTTTGAAAGATGAAGCCTGCTAAAGATGGATGATATTAGCAACAGTTTCAGGGACCTATCACAGAAATGACCACAAGTTACAGAATCACAAATTGAGGGGTTTATTTTGGTGTTTGTATGGGACAATATTGCCAAGGGGTTTTAAAAAGTAAAAATATGTAATGTAAAAAGGAGATGGGCTAAAGACACTGAGGGTCAAATACTAATAAAATGACTGGTTCAAAAAGTATACAACCAGAGCAAAACGTGCAGAAAGTATGATGTCTCCTTCTGATTCATTGACTCATCAGGATCTGAAATACCATGCCTATGATTATGGACTTTAGAGTAAGACATACATATACTTAAATTCTTCTATTTAAAAGTATGTCATTTAGAGTGATTCATTTTATTTTCTTAAGTCATTTTATTTCTTCTGTGATATAATCATTTTACATGATAGAATATTGATGAGAATTCAATCACATTTTAGAATCTATATACAAAGTGTGTGACACTTACTGTCAATAGTGATTCAATTAATTGTTATATATATGTCATGGGGATAATTTTCAAAGACTTCATGTAAAACAAGGGCCATTATTCATGGATGACTAAAATGGTCTGAGAACATTAGATAAATGGAACAGTTTTTAAAACAGTGATAGGTCAGATATTTAACCATTTATGAATATCTAAGTAATGATAAACATATTTGACCAAAAACTATAATACACATTTCTGTTTTCTGTGTACTTGTAAGTTTCTCTATGTGTGTCTCTACAATATATTTTCTCCTAAAGAAAATTGTTAAAGACAAAGAGATGAAGTGTTGAACTAGGGTGTCTTAGAGCATAAAGCCTGGATATGCAAAGGTGTCTGAATAACCCAATTTTATATTAAAAGACACTCAATTTTCATTTGCTGAGAATAGGAACAACAGAACTTTCTGATGTAGAAGGCTGAAGTATCTTTAGTGAACCAAGTCATTTGTTAAACATTTTTCATACATGTAGTAGATGCAAATTTGACCATTCATTTTTGTTATGACAATTATGTTTGAACAGTGTATTTTTTCCTTAATGCCTGAATAAAATGATATAGAGAATGAATAAAAGCTTTAATTGGAAAATGCAACCAGAACACTTTTGAATACTTTTTTTAGTTTATGATTTCTTCTTACCATTGATGATATAATTTTATTTGATTCAACATATAAAAAAACGAGTATGCAAAAGAAGGAAGAGAGACAGTAATCATTGAACAAGTGCAAGAATTAGACAAGGAAGTTAATAACTTTGAGATGAGAAGACAAGGAAAGGAGTCCTTCCTGGCTTTGTGGAGAAAATATATGCAGCCCAACCAATAATTTGATATTAAGGAGCAATGGTCATGTCAGCTATCTGACCTGTAGGAATATACAGCAATAAACATGTTCTTCTAAATCACTACATTTGGGTCATTATAGTGGCAAGTAGAAAATTAATGCCCAGCTCAATTTGGAAAAAAATTTCCATTGTATGAATAAGTTACAGTTAATATCAAAGAATAGGAAACAGTGGAGTTCTATACTTTTGTTTTTCTTTATAGAGCTGAAGGAATGTCTCCCAAATGACATCTTTTATTCTATATGAATTATGCTGATTTTTAAAATCAAATCCTGACAAACAAGGTACATTGTTGGCCAAGAATGTGCACAAAAGTAATTAGCTAAGTTTTAAAACTCAAAAGTATCTTCTGAACATTTGAGGTCACATTGATCACAGTTATTCATCATTTACCTGTAGCATAGAGCTCCAGAGTTTTGTATTATTTTCTTTTCTTAAAAAATACTCTATTATTTTAATGTTATGTGCATGTGCACATTGCCTCCATGTATGTAAGTTTACCCATGTTGTGCAATACCAGTGGAGGTCAGAAGAGGGTGTCGGATCCCCTGGAACTGGAGTTACACATGGTTGTTAGCCACTATATGGGTGCTAGGAATCAAAACTGGGTCCTCTGTAAGAGCAGCCAGTGCTCTTAGTCGCCGAGTCATCTCTCCAGCCCCTTGTATTATTTTCTACATTTGTTCTCTTAATAATAGGAAGATATATCATCGCTAGTAAAGTCTAACAGAGAACAGAAGGAGTAAGATTTTTCCCTTGTAAATATAAACACAATAATAGGAAGATATATCATCGCTAGTAAAGTCTAACAGAGAACAGAAGGACTAAGATTTTTCCCTTGTAAATATATACGAGAGACGAGAGAGAGAGAGAGAGAGAGAGAGAGAGAGAGAGAGAGAGAGATCCAAACAATGCAAAAAAGCTGTTCAAATTATACAGACACGTGTATTTTATATGAAAGGCCAATAGTATTGTTTTATATATATATATGCAAACATATGTATATCTATGTGTATATGTCTTTGTGTGGGGTGCACACATGCATGATGTGTCCATGTCCATGTGAAAGCGTGTGCGTGTGCGTGTGTGTGTGTGTGTGTGTGTATGCATGTGAAAGTCAGAGGGCAAACTCAGATGTCATTTCTTAGGTGACATCATCTATCTTTATTTGAGATAGTGTCTCTCATCAGCTTGGCACTTCCCCAACAAGGCTAGACCAGCTGACCAATGACCTTTTTGAGACCTAACTGACACCAACTCCCATCCTGTCATAGCTGGGACTGGAGGTACACAACACCATCCCTGACTTTTATATGGTTCTAGGAATGTAAGCTCAGATCCTCACACCTCTAAAGCAAGTGCTTTATTGATTGATACATCTCCCCAGCTTGTGACATATATTTTTCTATAGAAGTAACAGAAAACCTTTAAAAATATATACTCAATATATGCACTTTTAAATGCCTAGAAGATAGATTTTATTATTACACAAGTGCATTTTAGTAAAATTAATCTATATTTATTATATATGGTTCTAGGAATGTAAGCTCAGATCCTCACACCTCTAAAGCAAGTGCTTTATTGATTGATACATCTCCCCAGCTTGTGACATATATTTTTTCTATAGAAGTAACAGAAAACCTTTAAAAATATATACTCAATATATGCACTTTTA
>NW_008358642.1:2369078-2404340 GCF_000622305.1 Nannospalax galili | reverse complement strand
GCTAGAGACTTCACTCATTTTAGTATTATCATGAATTAACACTAGCCAACAACAGCAGGATACAGAGTTTTTCAAGGACTCTTGTTGCATATTCCAAGGAAGGTCCAAATGGGCTTGAGAGACAGTTTCACTAGTAAAGTGATTGCCTCAGAAGCATGAAGATCTGTGTTTGAGGTGAGCAAGATGGCTCAGTGGGTGAAAGTCCTTGCTACCAACCCTTATGACCTGAAATCAGCCCTGAATACCTACACGTGTAAGGAGAGAATCAACTCCGGAAATATTTCCCTGACCACTAGAGCTCATGGGCATGTATATACAGACATCCAAAGTAAATAAAATGACCGTGCTCCAGCAGATGGACCTACACCCATGCATTAAGTGTACTCAGTGAGTTTACAAAAAGAGCACATTAAGTTGGCAGGGGGAAATGGAGAGTGGTATAGAGGAGGAATTGATCCAAATATACTGTATGTACACTTGAAATTCTCCATAGAAGTTAAAAACAACAAACAGAAAAGTGAAAAGCATACAACACATTTTTACAGAAACATGCATTGAAAATAAAGTGAAAGTGAAAATTAAAATTCACTAAAAAAACCCAGCAGGTCTACATTAAAATAAAGAATGGAAGGACAAACAAATCTATGATTAAAATAAAGATGAAGCTATCAGAATTTGTAAGATTCAGATAAACAAGCACTGAGATGTAATAGCATTAAATACATATATGAAAATGCAAAATATCAAGTTACTCTAAGTTTCCACTGCCAGAAAGTAAAGTGAATCTACAACAAGTAGAAGGAAGGAAATTAAAATTAGAATTCAAAACCAGAAGAGAACTAGAAGAAAAGGAGTTAAATAGGATTAAAAAAAAAAAAAAAAGAACACTGAGGTTGACATAGAGCAACTATAACAGAGAGAATGAATGCACAACAATATCAAGTGGGAAACAAGGATAACAACAGATCCTGCCAAGAATAGGTCCCGTGAGGTCTATGCGTGTAAAACTGACAACCAAAGGACAATGTACTATATAATTTTTTCAGAAAACTAAAATCAATGATAAAATTCCCTTCATAGTTTTCACTTCAACAAGCAGACAGTTATGTTTGAGTATTTTCTTGGTATCATTTTTATCAATCATGAATGATTGGATAATTCATTTGATTGTATTTATTTAGTTTGGGCCCAAAACTGGTCTCCTTAAGTTATTCAGATTTATCAAAGCATGCTGTGTCTTCTACCAAGAGCAAACCGTTTTGGGGTACTAGGCATTGTTATAGTCACAGAACATGTGCTGTTTAACTTATAGCTTCATGCTAGTCATATACTGCAAATTGTGGTCACCGCCAGTGGCAGCTGCTCCTCCGTTCTCGTAGGTGCTGCTCCTTTGTTCTCACGGGTGTCAAGGCTGCTCCTCCACTCGCCTAGTCTGAGGCCACTCTTCCACTTGCCTGGTGCTGAGGCAGCTCTTCTGCTAGCCCTGTGCTGCCTCCTGTTGTTGCCGCCGGTCCCGGACCCCAGGGCTGGTGAGGAGACTGTGTCAGCAGAGCCACATTCAGACACAGGAGACCAGGTTCAGTGACACAGGTCTGCTTTATTGCAGATTGGCACAAGCTTATATAGAGGTAGTGGTCCAATTACAGCACAGCAAGTAGGATACTTTATAAGCATAACAGGTTTAGCATCCTATCACAGTACAGCAAGTAGGATACCTTATTAGCATAACAGACTTAACGTCCTATTAGCATAACAGACTTAACATCCTATCACAGACTAGCAGGTAGGATGACTCATTACCATAATGGGTTTCAGATTACAGAGCCTGGATTCCTGGAAACCATGTGACCCTGACTGTTACAATATCTAAGTGTTGCAATTTTGGATTCCAAGGGTGTGATTAGGAAGTGGCAAGCTTTAGGCATCAGTCTCATGATCTGCCAATGGGAACAAATGTCACAAGGCATTCCTTGTGGCTCCAGAGTTTTGGCCATTGCCTCAGGCCTGCTATATGGCTGTCATTAAGACTTTCACCCTAGGCTCAAACCTGTCTCCCACAACAAATGACTCATTTCACTCAGGCAGCTATTCTCTACTTATTAAGCTGCTTTATTACAATTTTATCTTTTGATTTTTATAGTTCAGAGGGCTTTAGAACCCTAGGAGTAACAGTTATTGAAGCCAACTGTTTGGCTAATCTTGTACTTCACAAGGACTTCACATATATAATTTTGTTGCTTTGTAAGGTCAGTGCTATTTCCATTTACAGATGGGAAAACTGAGGGTTTAAAAGATCAAATAAATTACAAAGGTAGTTCAGCTAAAAATGTAAAGAAATGAATCATAGATTTCATCCAACCTAAATCCAAGTTTATAGCAACTGCAGATTTAGGTTGAGATAAAACACATTGTTATTGCTATCTAGCTGTTTATCTGTTTTTGTTTTGTTTTGACACCAGAAATAGCTTGTGCTGGTGCAAACTACAATCCTCCTGCCTCATCCTCCCTACTACTGGGATTTGGCTTACAATTGTGCACCACCAGGCCCATTTCTATCTGTATTTTATGTATTTAAAATGCCCTGCTTCAGAAAGGTTTCAGTTTAATCAGTACAATGAAAAGGCTTCTTGTTGCTAGGATTTACTGTGTGAGTAAAACTAACATTATTTCTGGCATATAGAAAATGCTACAAGAAGTAGATATTGAGTTATAAATTATAAAGTATGAAAAATATCCTTTTCTTCTAGTACCTTGTTGATGACATCTGCCTTCTAATAGTGATATTTTCAGCTCCTGTCTTAACTAGATGTGATCATGCACTAAACACTACAAATGAAAAAAAATGAAGCAAGTGAAGTAATGCACACAAGGGGAAATATTGGAAAAGTGACCATGCTTTGCCTTGCCTCTTATTGCACTGGAACTACTACATGAGGAAACTGCCTATCAAGCAGAATCCATTACAGTGAAATACTGTATGAGCAAAAATCTGAACTGTTGTTATACCTAAAATAAACACATTAAAAACATATTCCAGTATATGTATTGCAGTTGTTCCCACTAACAAAGGTTTTATTTATTCATTAATTCAGCACTGACTGTAACAATGATTGATACATTTATTTAATATTTATGATAAGATACTTGAGATAGATAAACATCAAACATTTGAAAAAAATGATTTGAACAAGCTGTGCAGCATACAAAAATTAAAATTCTACTGGGAGCAAAATCTAGGCTCTTGATTTGAATTCTTCTGTACAAAATTGGGGAGATAAATAGATCCTCTCAGTCTCAAATGCCAAAACTACAATATGCGTGAAATGCAATTTCTACCTCTAAAACCCAAATTTATGTATAGATATAACAGGTACACATAGCTTTGCAATGTCGATTTTATTTAAAAATTAGCATACACAATAGTAGAGGTCGTTACGGCATTTTCAAACAATGTGTGTTGTAGTAGACTTGCCTTCTTACCCCTCCAGTCCAATTCCTCCCCTTTGTAACCTTCCCTGGTCTCTGTCCTCCATTCCTGTCACTTGTGTCTTTTTCTCTTCCACTCTCTTCCTCAGCTTGTCTTTGCCCTTTCTCAGTCTCCTTTCTAGTTTTACACCCATTTTTATGTATACATGCATACATTGCAAGATAGAATCCACACATAAGAGAGAATAAGCCATCTGTGCTGGACAGCTTTACTGTCAACTTGACAAACCTAGGTTGACGGAGCCTCAATTGGGGAATTGCCTCCATTGGACCAGCTGTGGGCATGTCTGTGGGGAATTTTCTTGATTACTGAGTCATTTGGGAGGGCCCAGCCCACTCTGGGCAGTGCCAGCCCTGGGCAGGTGGGCCTCTATTGTATAAGAAAACAGGTTGAGCTTGGGCCAGGGGAGGAAGCAAGTAAGCAGCATTTCTCCATGGCCTGTGCTCCGGCTCCTGCCTCCAGGTTCCTGCCCTGAGTTCCTACCTTGGGCTACCTCAGTGATGAACTGTGACCCAAGAGATGCAAGCCAAATAAATCCTTTCCTCCCCAAGTTGGCATTGGTCAAATGTTTTGTCTCAGCAATGGAGAAACAAACTAGGGCACCATTTAAATTTTTTTTCCTGAATTTTTCATTTTATAGGAAAAGAATAGTCTGAGTAGATGTTATTGGGAAGAATGTTTCATCTCACACAGCACCTACCCTGAGTGTGTAAAATGTTTCACTAAAATGTATACTTATAGGGGGTTGGAGAGTTGGCTCAGCAGTTAAGAGTACTGGCTGTTCTTGAAGAAGACCTGCATTGAATCCCAGGACCCACATGGTGGCTAACAACTTTAGTAGCTCCAGTTCCAGGGGGTCCATCATCTTTTTTTATCCTCTAGGCAATGCACAACACGGGCACTTACTTAAGCACTCATACACAAAAATAAAAAAATAAAATGTATTATTATAAAAACATATTTTTTTCAGGCTGAAGAAATTGTCTAATGGTTAAAAGCACATACAGCCCTTACAGAGGACCAGAGTTTGATTGGATTCACAGCACCTATGTTTGACTGTAACTCCAGACCCAGGGACAGCCAATATCTCTGGCCTCTGAAGGCACCTGCACTAATGTGCACATACCCTCCATCCCCCTACAGACATGTAATTGAAATTAAAATAAATAAGTGCCACTAAAATGCCAGGGTGGTGGTGCAGGGCTTTAATCCCAGAACTCTGGAAGCAAATGCAGGTGGATCTCTCTTAGTTCCAGGCCAGCCTGGTTTATGTAGTTAATTCCAAACCACTCAGGGATACATAGTGAGACCTGTTTCAGAAAAACAGAACAGCATAAATAACTACAAGATTTTGTATGAAAATTTCTTTCTCTGTGTAAGTGCCAAGAGTATATCACTCATAAATCAACTTTTTTCTCAGTCTTAGCCAGAGTGCTTCAATGGCTTCATTCATCATTGATATTTTGGGCTTAATCTTTGTTGTAGGGACATGTATTAAATGATTTGTTTAGCAGTCCTGGCCTGTACCAATAGAAACTGGTGCCAACCATATCCCTAAGACAACAATGAAAAGTGTCTTCAAACTTTGAAAATGCTACTTAAAGGCACATAATTTCGTTCAAGTATGGGTCTGTAGTTTAAGGAGTTTAATGGATGTGGTGCAAAGACATCAAGTGTGGAAAAATAAAGCACCAGTTTACCTGCCTCTAACACCAATCTTCCTACTCTTACCCAGATATGCACACAAATTTATTACTCAAAAGAGCCACCAAAATTCTTCCGCTTCTGAGAATTATGACTTTCCCACACAAACTGAGTAAGCCCTCCTTTGTATTTTCTTTATTTTATTATTGTTGTTGTTATTGTCATTGTAATGTGTGTGTTTGTGTGTATACCTAATATGTGTCGGGATGGCATGCCACAGCATGTGTGTGAAAATTGGAGGACAGCTTTCAGGAAGGGGTTCCCTCCTTCCACCTTTACTTAGGTTCTGGGTATTAGATTCAGGTTCTCAACCTTGCATAGGTAATGCTTTACATGCTGAGTCATGAGTCCCTCAGTAGCATCATTCACCTTTGATATTTGGGGCTAATTCTTCCCTGCAAGGACACATCTTAAGAGATATATTCAGCATTCCTGGCCTATTCTAATAGAAATTGGTACATCAGTAATATATCAATAATTCATATATTTGTTATTATATATTATATTTGAATATATACTGTAATATATTACAACATGCTCAAAAATTTATTAATAATTATAATATCTGGAATAGGCCATGTACATATTCAACAGCAAATAGTATAGTAGTTCTGCTTTTGAAGTTTCAAACAGTCCAAATTCTTTGAAGCCTGAAAATCAAAACATGGAACTGATTACTTTTAGTATCAGTTTTTCCCTGAAGGTTTTCTAGATTATACCAGAAAGCTTATTCAGAATATAAAGGTATTGCCTGGCCTTGGTGCTAATGGATATCATTGCAGATGTGGGCAGTTGAGTGTTTGCATATATATGGACAAACTTCTAAAATTATTATGTTTGCTTCATCAAAGTTTGACACCTGTGTCTTCAGAACCTGCCTGTACACTACAGGGTCTGTATGGTGAGCACCTACTACATTAAATAAGCTGAGCAGATGCAGGCAAATTAGAAAGTACTCTGTCTTCCTAGCTTGTATAGTGTACTGTTCAAAAGACTGTTAACATGTGTAAGTGAACTTGCTGCAGAGTTATGCTAGAAAGCTCAGTTTTGCCCAAGGGCAACTCTGTGAATAATCTTCGGAACAAGAAAGAAAGAGTAATATAAGGGAGGTCTGACTTCCCAACAACTACAGTCTCTCATGCCCCATGAAAGAATAAATAGGTACATCTGATTTTAATTTGATTTATCAAGTTGTGGCTGGAATATATTGTACAATTCACTGAATCCTATGAAAAATTATTTCAATATTATAAAAAAGTTTTGTGTTAAAATTAAGACCATAGAAATATGTGAATCAAAATTTAATAATGCTATATATCCAAATAAATTCAATTTTGGTAATATATTGATGGAGAAAAGGGAGATTTATCCCAAGATGATCTTAAGTCTTGTTTCAAGGTCATTTTGTAATTCAATAAAATTTATAATAAACAATGATGCTTCTGTAGAAGCAAATGTTATACTTAACATTCTAGGTTCGATTCATGGACTAGAATTCAGTACTAGACAAAGCTCACAGTTTTTCAGTTTTACTTTGTATCTACTGAGATTGAGGAGATGAATTCTTCTTTATTAGTTAAAAATTCTAATTCAATTTCCACTTCAATGAAGCAGATCATGGGAACAGCATGAGGGACACTTGTCTATTAAAGCTGTTGATAAGTATAAAAGTTATTTTATGCCCCCATTCATGATTCTTTCTGGAATTCTATTATGGAAGAAAAAATATTTAAGAAAATCTAGATTATAAATAATTTAAGTTAGAAGTAACAGAAAGACATCAAAAGTGATTTTCTATAAAAAAGTATTTAGCAATTGGTAATAATAGCATGATTCCAGACTTTGTGTTAGCATTTATTGTATTTAAAGAAACTTGGTAAAGAAGGGAGAAGTTAGTGAGGAAATTAAGTCAAGCCAATAAGAAGCACTGACCCAGATTTTTAGAAAAATGAAGTTTGTTACTAAAATGACCTCATAAGACAAATGTGAACATAATTTAATTTATAAAATGTATCTCAGCAAGTTTCTCAGGTCTAAAGCTATTGGAACAATGGTTACACATTCTTTTAATATTTTTGTAAGCTCTTCATGGAATTATTCAACTCTGATAGGATCAAGTCCATGGCTGTTTGCATAGATTCCCATCAACCCCACCCCCAGTCCAGCTGAGAAAATTAAAAGAAAATTATTTTCTTTTAATAAGATGTTTTTTGGATTTTGTTTTCCATAGATAGGGTCTTCCTGTAGCCCAAGCTAGCCTGGAATGCCCTATTTAGAACAAACTGGCCTCCAGTCTCACAGAGATCCTCCCGCCTCTGCCGCCTGAATATTGGGATTTAAGGGAAGCACCACCACTCTCAGCTCAAGATGACTTTTAACAATTATATTTACATAAAGCCAGGCTCACAGGCTTGAACCTGTAATCCCAGACTGATGAAAGTTAAGCAGTAGGAGAGTTAAGAGTATGAGGCCAGCCTGGGCTACAGAGTGAGACACTGGCTCAGGACAAAAGTATCAGTGTGAGAAATGACATGAGTTTTGTAATGATGAATTACAGAGAGCCAATTCTGAAGTTTTCAGTTTCCACTCAATTCATAAAACTGAACTTACCAATGAATGGCAGGTGATAATCACTTATTACTTTACTTACTGCAGATTATAAGCAAGAATTTTACATATTAATTTTTATGAAATTGACTTTAAAAATGAAAAAATGAGGAATAGTCTTTCAAAACAGCGTGGAGGTAATTTTACAATGTATTGCAATGCATATTAACAGGGTGTCACATTACCATACCTTCTACTGAACCCAACCTGGCAGCATCTGCAATGCCCAGAGGCAAGTTTGGGACTGAGATCCCTGATAATGAATAACAAGCACAGAGAGCTCTAAAAGTTAAGTAAAAATTCAGTATCTTACAAAGTTCGTCCCTCCTTGGGAAACACTGTAACTGTATATTTCATCATATTTATCATGTAGAAGTTCCATGACTTTCAATTTTTGGAGAAAAAGAAATATAAACTTTCAAAGATAAGAGCTGGAGAGACCACTCAGTGGATAAGAGAGCTCACTGGTCTTTCAGAAGACCTGATTCAGTTCTCAGCACCCATATCAGCCTGCTCACAACTGCCTTTCTCCATTCTAAAGAACCCAATGTCATCTGGCCTCTGTTGGCCACACAGTTGGTGCATACAAACATACATATAAAAATAAGTAACTATTTTTTTTATTTTAAGACTTCAAAGACAAAATACTGTATTTTTTTCATTTGTTAGTAATTAAAAATGGTTAACCACAGACATATATTTATACTCCTGCACAAAACTGTACCTTGAGTAGTAGTTAGAGAGGAAGAGTGAATAAAGGAAATACGTGCATAATCTGTAAATGCAAAGGTTCATCCAATTTATTCTTCTAATAAAGGAAGGTCTTTGTTAAGATGTTTATTATGTATTGTCTTTTAATATATTATATATGTATATAATCAATGTGTATATGTGTGTATATATAATTTCATCTGTTGAGAAATGTAACATATAGTGTCAGATGATGAGGTGCATACTGAAAAATATTAAAGGAAAATATAAGGAGATATACTTCTTTCCAGAAAATTATGGACTCCATGTATCATTTAAGAAATATCCTCTTAAAATAAATTGGCTTCCATAACAGAATACCATGAACTTGGAGAGGCAAAATCAAATGACACTGCCACAGAAGAAGTAAAATGTCTTAAAGGAAGAACTGGCCTGAGGGTACATCAGGAGAATGTGCAGAACAGCAGAAGAAAAGATTGTCATCTGAAGACATAGCAACAAAATTTAATGGTGGGGTGTGGTGAGGGTGAGAACAGGTAGACAATCCTGAAATTAATAGTAAATTGCCCCATAAATGTGGAATTTAAGTTTTTAAGAGAGAAGAGGAAACAGAAAACAATTAAATAAGTAATATTAAAATCTTTCTTAGTGATGAATATATAAACTCACCAACCCAAGAAGTTAAGTCAAACTCAAGCTGAAATAAGAATTAATACTTTCTTCATTCTCAGAAATAGGGTAGAAGAAAGTGGAACCATAGAATTTTATATTAGCAGAACATATTAGCATCTGTTTATTCAAACACTGATTTTTGAAAATATATTTTTTTCAGTCATAGAAACTTGGAGAAACAATGAGACAGGATCCCCATGAAGAAGGAAAATGGTTTGAGATGGAAACCGAACTTTGCAGAAATATGAATTATGAGAACTGTTAAATCTACAAAAATACAAACATTTCCTTCTTATTTATTCTGTTCTTTAACAGTTACCACTTAAAGAAAAATGAACAGCAATGTGCAACGGGATTAATAGCACACAGAGGAAGAAATTATGTAATAAGGATAATAGGAAGGGCAGGAAGTGTAATTAGAAATATAAGGCTGTGGTGTACTACAGGTGAGAGGGATGTTAATAACTACGATTAATTGAAAATGCCCATTAAACTATAACAGACATATGGAAAATGTCCATTCATAATAAACAAGCAGAGAAGGTGAAAAGTAGGAGAAAACCAAACAAGAACAAATCAAAAAGTGAGGAGCAAATAGGACAGTTACTTAAATACAGCTGTTATAATTATACAAAAATTAATACATCCAGAAGTCTATCTTTCTACCCAAAATATATTTTCTAAAATCAGTGTGTGAAAAATTTCATTGCAGAAATAATGAATCCTGCACTGCCTAAAAGGCATGAAAATTAAAGATGAAGTGAATAAATAAATGCAACATTAATGTTGAGGATATTAATGGACTGCTAATGACAACTTTATCACAAGGAAGGTCTGGTGCTGTTGCAGACAAAGCATCCATCAAAACCCAAGCCAAGCTGAGGAGAGGAGATTTTTCAGAGCTATAAAGGGGTGGAGACATAGTGATGCTAAATGGATATGAACTGAATACGAGAGTGCAGAAATGAACATAACAAAGACGGATGGACAGAGTCAAGAATACACTAAACCATGACTCCAAGTGGAATGTCAACATTTATTTTTCATTAATAGAAAAGGTTTTGCTAGTACAAAAAATGAACTATATTACAGATATTCATGGTTGCACAGACATTTGATAAGCACTTCTACCAACAGCAGCAGAATAAAGAGTGCTAATATGAACACAAAGAACATTCCTTAAGGTCCAATGTACATATACACTTGGCCCAATGTACAACTGAAAATACTGATATCATACTTTATATACTATATGTCTAGAAATAATTAAATGTGTATTAATTCCAAGAATCTTTTCAGAAAAAATACAAATATTTGAAATTAAATATTTTCTAATGAATTATGGGTAAAGAAAAATTATAAAAAAACACTTTCAAAGCATGAGAATGACTCTAGACAGGCTGAACAGGCTCCAGTGGATGAACTCACACTGAAGGACATCTGGGGACACAAGCTTGATTTGATGGACCTTAACATATATGACAAAATGCATGAAATCGGAGGGGGGGACCACTGGACAGTGCAGATAAGGGAGTGGGTCTAAATATAAATAAAATGTATTGCATGATATGCAAAATAATGCAATAACAAATATATTTTGAAACAAATGAAACAAAAAGAACATGAATTAAAGAGTAACAGCAACTCTATGGAGTAGAGCCAAAACCATGCTTCGAAAACATGAATAGCATGAAGCAAGTTTACAAAAATGGGGAAAGGTACAGAATCAACTTTGAGAGGGTAAACTTATTCTTCATCTGATCCTCTATAGAGCTGGTTGATATTTCCCACAAACATAAAAAACCTGAGTTTACTAAAACTATTTAGCCATTTTTCATATATATATATCAGCTAATCTTGGAAACTATGTAGACTGCTCTTTTCCATAAGATTATTATCATTTGATTTCTTTATATGTTAAGACAGGCAGGGTCTTGCTGTGTTGTCAAGGCTAGCTTCAAACTTGGAGCTATTCTCCTGACTTGCCTTCTGAGTGCTGGTATTTTAGTATTGTCACCACACATAGTTCATTTGTAATTTCAACCAAAAACATGTTTTTGAAAAGGGTATTAGGGACAATTATTAAGATAAATTAAATTACATCTTTCAGAAAATTGAAAATTTTCTGTTAAGATTCTTTATAGGACAAATGAAAACATGGTATCATATGCATATGTAGTGTCAATTAATATTTCCCTTTAAAATATTCATTGTGGCCTAGACAGTATGCCATGTGTAAATAAATAAAAATTCTATCATAAATTGACATCCAGACCATAAAACTGTTAAAATTATTTTCTCAGGAATGAATTGTATGTATATATATATATATATATATATATCCAAACTGAATTTTTATGGTGCAACTCTATCACATTAAATGGCACTAGAAAAAAAGTCTGTAAGACATATTTAATCATTAATACTTGATTAAGCAATATGAATAATCCAATTTATCATATCACAATGCATAACCACCAATATCATGTCTACTACAATAATATAAAATAGGTTATGGGCTAAAATAAAGTTAATTAGCAAGTGAGCAGACCATGAACATTCAGACAACTTGATGGTTCTTCATGTCTATAAGCTATTAAACAAAAATAATTACATATGTGTGTCTGCTATGACTGTGTGTGTTGTGTAGGTTTGCCTATCTCTTCATTTTAATAATCTGAGATAATGACATGAACACGAACACTTTAGTTGTCCTTGATAATAAGAATTTGACAGAAAGAGAGTTATTATTTTTGGAAATAACTTAAAAATGTTTTTCAGTACATTTAATCCAAGATCAGAATTTACTTGTGCATGACTTAGCATTAAGAGAGGAACTGGAACCTAGTGTAAGATAAAAGTGAACATGAGTCACATTTGTGCTTGACAAAGAGTTTCAAACTTTCTTCAAACCAAATGAAAATCGATAGTTATTTATTTTTAAGAACACACTATTTCTTAGCCCCAGGGAGTGCTAATTGGTTATTGCAGAAGTATAAATTGTGTAGAAAAACAGAGTTTGTTTCAGAAAAAAACTCACAGAAATGGTTTTAGGAACCACAGACTCAAGCATACACTGTAAATTTAGCTGTCATTTCTCCCTTTGGTAATTTTTCAATAGTTCTGATGACTGTTTCAGAAGATAGAGAAAAATTACATTATTGGTGATTTGTCATATTAAATCATGGATACTACATATTTTGACCTATTTGTTTAGGCAAAGTTTGCATATTACAGGGTATTGGCCTAGGTATTTTTAGACTGACAAAGTGAGAAATGAAAACGCCTTTCATCAAACCATGTCCTATGTGTGCATTAAACACCCTTGGGTAGCTTTCATAGTTAACAAATATCATTCTGGGTACTTTTATCTTTTGAAACTAAATATAAAGTGTCTTTAATATTTGAGGGGATTTTTTCAATTATTATCAATTAATGTAGTGGCATTTGAAATTTTTTCTGTTCTAAGAGGTGTGGAGACAATGAAGGAGATATTACAGCATCATTACTTCATTCATTTGTTCACTGGAGTTTAGACATTATTGCAGTTGGAAGAGACACAGTGAACACAGTCTCACTCTTTGTTCTCTTTGACATTATACTCTAGTAAGTTATATATATATATATATGAGAATTGGAAGGAGGGTGCTGCCTGTTGGTGGGAGAAAGGAAAACATTCCTCCTATGATATATACCATGAATATCACTGAAATATAATATTGGAGAAAAGACTCAAAGAGATTGAGAGCATAGCACTACCCACAGCCCCCAGCAAAAAAATATCTGAAATTAAAGCCCTAAAAAGAAAAACTAAAGATAATATATATATGAGAATTGGAAGGAGGGTGCTGCCTGTTGGTGGGAGAAAGGAAAACATTCCTCCTATGATATATACCATGAATATCACTGAAATATAATATTGGAGAAAAGACTCAAAGAGATTGAGAGCATAGCACTACCCACAGCCCCCAGCAAAAAAATATCTGAAATTAAAGCCCTAAAAAGAAAAACTAAAGATAGTTTACAACAAAGATGACTGTCAAAAATGGTTTGAGCAAGAGATCAAGAGAACAAATGATACCAAATGCTGGAGAGGATGTGGAGAAAGGGGAACGCTCATTCACTGCTGCCGAGATTGCAAACTTGTGAAACCTCTATGGAAAACAGTGTGGAGAACTCGTAAAAAACTACAAATGAACCTACCATATGACCCAGTTACCCCACTCCTTGGCATATACCTAAAGGACTCATCCTATTGTAGAGACACTTGTACAACCACGTTTGTTGCTGCTCATTTCACAATAGCTAAGAGATGGAAGCAACCTAAGTGTCTCTCAACTGACAAGCGGTTAAGAAAAATGTGGTATATTTACTCAACGGAGCTCTATTCAGAAGTAAAGAAAGATGAAATAATGAAGTTTACAGGTAAATGGATGGATCTAGAAACTGTTATACTAAGTGAACTAACAAAGACTCAGAAAAACAAACTACGTATGTTCTCCTCATATGTGGCTTCTAGCACAAAATCCTTTAAAATTCCAGGTTCTTCTAATAAGATGCTATACAGCAGTCCCTTCTGCATGAAATAACTACCATCACCACGACTTCAGCTGAGCCTGATCGCTAAACATAGTCACAATTGGGCTAGCTGACAGTTGAGCTCATTCATTAAAGGAGTGCCAAGCAGGGTCACTGGACCATCACCTGAGTATCCAGCCACTTTTCCCAGCCAACTAGTCCAGTCTTGGAAGACAAAAGAAAAATGAGGAAGAACCCAATAGAGGGATGCTTTTGGAAGTGCTTGTCAAGAAACTCCAGTGTACTTTCATACGAACATTTGAAAATTGCCCTGTTCTGACTTTTTTCTAGTTCCCTGTCTAGAAATTGTAATGCTAATTATTCTTGCCTGTACTTCTCCTATTCATGATTCAAGGATTTTCTTTTTCCCTCAGAGACAAGAGTTATGCAGTTTGGTAATCTTTTAGATAGACCCACTGAAGGGGTACTCCAGTTGCCTCACCCTGCGTCCCTGTTCAGAATGGAGGAAGCCAGAGTGGTTGTCGTCCCTGTTCCCTATTTGCAATTTGGGTAACCCCTTCAGAGGATGGTGTGATAAGAATAGGAGGTAGGAATTGGCTAGGCAGTTAGGGTAAAAAGGCCCCAAAGAAATGTAGCCAGTTTCTTGGATAAAAGTCAAAATATCCTTGGGCCTGTTAGCAACATACTCTGTCCAAAGACCAAAAATGTCAAAAGTATTTGGAAGCTTGAATCTAATCCTTAAAAGATTTTAGGGTTACCTCTTCAGGGGGTGGGGGGAATGTTGGAGGGGAGGGAGTAGGCATGGATTTGATCCAAACATCTTATATATATGTGTGAAATTCTCAAAGTTTTTGTAAAAATTAAAAAATAAAATAAAACAAATCAAAGAAAAACAACACAGAAAGAGTAATATTTTTAATATTTATTTCTTATTTTTGTATCATGTATGAGTGTAATGCCTGCATGTATGTATGTGCACCTGTGTTGTGCAACACCCACGGAGTTCAGAAGACAGCATCAGATCCCCTGGAACTGTAGTTACAGACAATTTTTAGCCACCATGTGGGTGCAGGGAATTGAACATGGGTCCCCTGCAAGAGCAGCCATTGCTCTTAACTGATGAACCATCTCTCTAGTCCTGAGTTTTTAGTTTCTATGCCTAACTGATTTTACCATAAAAATACTGAGAGAACATCCTTTTTTCTTTCTTTTTGAGTATGCATCACCTCAATTAATACTATATGTTCCAGTTCCACCACTTTCCTGCAAAATTCATTATTTTATTGTTTTATAGCTGAATAATATTTTAATGTATATATGTACTATGCTTTCATTCATCTGTTAATGAACATCTAGGCAAATTTTCTCTCTTATGAGATTCTTAGTCTATTATATACACATGTATATGTGTAGAAGGGTGAAAATGTGGGTAAAGTAAAAAAAAATACAGAAAAAACATGAAGAGAGGGTAATATTAAGTGATGAGGAAGGATGGGGTGTAGGGGAAAGGATACAGTAGTCAAGAAAGAAAATATAAAGCTTTTTTTCATAGTTTTCAAGTATTTCATTATTTTTGTGGTGGATTTGTGAACTCAAATTTCTGTGTATTTAAATGGCAAGAATCATGTTTGGGTGTTGTTGTTGTTGCTGTTTTCCAAAAGACTCCAACATTTGTTATTTTCTGAGGCAGTGTTAGTGAATTTGGGTTTTGTTTTTATTTCCAGTGACCATAAATGCAAAGCAATTTTCCCATTGACTCACTCAGAAAAAAAAAAAAAGATTTTAAAAATTTGTTCTGAGGATTTTCCTTTTTTCTTCTGCTTAACATTAAATCATTTTATTACATGGTTACTTGGTTACTTAATATCTAAATTGTATTGCTACACATAAAATAAAGTACAAAGGCTGAAGTAGAAGAGCCTGTTGTCAGTCTGTGAAGCCCAAAAATTGTTCTGCGGGTCTCTCTGACAGAGGCACAGAAGCCAGGAAGGGAAAATTCTTAGTCCCGTGGAGCTTTATTCCAGTGCTAATCTGAAACACTGTTCTCAAGTCTACTTAAGGTCCATTACTATGCAGGTATCTGCATAGCCAATTATGCTGCCATTACTAAATGCATAAGGGACACCTCAGACTTTGAGAAAATGCAGTCAAAACTGCATGTACACGAATAGGATTCTAAAAAGTATGGGTTCTGTGGGGGCAAAGATTCAGCTAAATTTTCCTATCAATGTATTGTTCAAATTTCTAGAGTAGACCTTGGAATGTACTTCCTGAAACTCCTGGTGGGGGTAGGAGGACTTTTTTTTTAATTATTTATTTAATTACCACATATTTAGAAGAAGCATTTCATTGCAACAGCTTTGACATATTCAATAACAATTTTCAGAGCTAAGATGCATCTCTTTCAAAAATGGCTGTAAATTTTTAGGTTTACAGTTGAATTATTACAGTTATACAATATTGTACTCAGTATAAACCCTATAAGATATAAAATTAAATGAGGTTTTAACCTTTAAAACAGATCTCCATTTCATTATTAAAACACACAGTTTCATACAGAAAAATTCACTTTAATGCAATTGATTAAGATGATTGCACATGCGTTTCTAATCTCTATATATCTGATTATTACTAGTCACAGTCGGTTACTTTCAGTTACTTTCTGTGCTCCTTGGCATCTGAGCATGGATATAAAGTCATCAGGTAGATTTCAATGGTAATGTTTTTCACATCTACTAATTATTAAGGACAAAATTTTTATGTTTTGAAGAATTATTATTATTTTTTAATCATTTTTTTTAATTTTTAATAACTACATGATTAGAAGAAGCATTTCACTACAGCTTTAACATATTCAGTAACACACTCCAGAGAAAGAGTACGTCTCTTTCACTAGTCGGTGCAAGTTTCTAGGTTCACAGTTGAATTAATACAGTTATACAATATTGAAATTAGTATAAGCCCTGTAAGACTTTTTAAAAGATCTCCATTTCATCTTAGAATATATTTCTCCTTATAGAAAGACTCATTGTTTTTGCTACTAACACTGAGATGTTGGTGCATACATCTCTAATCTGTGTGTATCTGATTATTACTATTCATAATCAGATGCACTTGGATCCTTGGCGCCTGTGTATGTCGATAAAGTCATCGGGTAGATTTCAATGGTAATGTTTGTCACCTCTACTAATTAATATGATGTAAATTTCCATGGTTCCTCCTCAAATATAATACATTTTTTAAAATTTGTTGATTTTTTTTTTTGGTCTGTGTGTATATCACACAGACCATCACAAACCATATTATTCAACTGTACACCCACTTCCCAGAAGGCACCCTTACACAGCTTCCCTTCCCCCACTAGAGCCCTTATACTCTGATATCTCTGCAATTGTCTGCTGTATTGTCGGCACCCTCAGACTCAGAAAAAAAAAAAAAAATTGACATATGTTCTCCCTCATATGTGGATCCTAGAACCAAACCCTGATAAGTGTGTGTGTATCCAGACATAACTACAGGAACCAAGATAATGGAAAGGAAACAGGGAGGTAAAGGAAAAGAAAGAACCTGAAAGAGAAGAACAGTAGGAAACAGGCCTTAATAAGGGAGATATGGACCAAACCTGGGTTAGTTTGGGGGTGGGGGAAGGGTATACAAGGAACCTAGGGGATAAGGGGAAAGAAGGAGCTCAAGAGGGGTAGGACCATAGGAGAAAGGTATCATTAAGGGAGAAAGGGGGGAAATGTAGGCACCTTAAGTGGGAAAACCATGATGGAGGGGTGAGACAATGTGAGAGATAAATAATGCCTAGCTAGTTTTGAAAACCAGAGGGAACCATATTACTTCTACAACCTACTGACAAATTATACATAGCAGATCAAGAAATATATGTCTAGGTAAGCTTTATCTGAGAACAATTGGTCTTTGCCCAAGATTTATCTACATGACACACAGTAATTAAAAGTACCAGACTAGTGAAACCAACAGACATACTTTGAGGCCTATAATAATTTGGTCAGAGGGACATAAAGGACACTTTTTGCTCCTTGCCCTCCTAGGTTGACTAGTTCCAGAGACTATGGGCATCTCTCAAAATGTCCTGTAATTGTGGTGGGTCACCTGTCCTCTTGATCAAGGAGGCTGAGGAGGCCCCACCAGGTGGATTTGAACAAGTGTACAGTCTACAAGGAGGAGGTTCACACAGAGGAATCATTTCCTCCATGCTTCCAAGCAAAGCCAGCCATGGTCGAGCAGATCCTTTGACATAGGCAGAACTGGTAAAAGAAAGGAGCCAAGGGCTCCTCCCAAGCCCATGTGACCCCTGAGGAACAGATCCTCAAATGATCTTAAGAGTAAAAATAAATTGGTTTACCTGGGTCAACTGTATGGCCTTAAACACCCAAAAGGAAAGTAAAACCAAAGATTAAAGGGGCCAATATAATTTCTTAGGAGTCCATATGCATAGCTAAAGGCTACATAACAAGCAATAATGCCAGATAGGAGATACCTTCTTTTGAGTTGTTGGCCAGGGTGGCCAAAGGGACTCCCAGATAGTAACCCAGCATAGAACTGGGAAAATGAACAGCAGACCCCAAATTGATCTAAAAGAATATTGACAATTCATTTCTGCTAGATGAAGAAAAGCTGACTCTCCTAAAACAAAGACCTCTGGATAGGGTGACTAGACTCAACAGAATGGCAAGTAGTGGAGACCTTTTAATTTTTTAATGCACTTCCAGCAGCAGAGAGAGATTATGAGAGGCTTCTTTGTAATCTCCTCACAGATCAGAGGAAGCCATACTCTCATGCTGTGGTGGTGTTGCCTGAAAGCAAAGGTGTAACATTTCATCAATTTGGATGAATCTTGATCACTATTCAGCTACTCCCCGTTGATTACACTGAATGTGAAAGAGCCGGTATTTCCTTGATTTCTGCTTATTTACTAACCAAGACAAGAAGAGACCTGGATTACAGCAAGAAGTGTCAAAAAAACTGTTGTATAATATTAAAATCAGGAATTAACCATTTAAATAACTGGAAACAAAGTATTTCTACAAACTAATCCTATATACAGATTAGCCTTATTGGAATTAAGATATTGACAAATTCTAACTGGTAAAACATAAGGTTGGCTACATATCTGCATATGGGACATGACACTAAGTTTTTATAATAGAGAAAACTGAACTTGCTTACACTGAGAAACTATATGTACTAGATTGCAAATTTCTGATAGTCTCCCAGTTGGAACAAATGTTTGTACTTATTTGCAATATTAAACTTAGTAATTTTTTTCTGCAAATTTTTAATTGTGTTTAACATCTCAGGATTTCTTACTCTAATTTCATTGGTCTCAAATTCTTTATTTGATGTTCCTAGGTATCAGCATAGCAGAGAATTGTGGTCACATTGTGGTCTCCTTACATCCATCTGATATACTCTGCAGGATTTCTGAGTTTACAGTTACAGAGGAGAGACTTTATTTTCCTTTTGAAAAAATGGAAAGAACTATCAGCCAGTGATATTATCTTTGTTTTGACTTTTTGTTACTGATGTTCTATTCCTACCTTCTGTTTTGTTTACCTTAAATGGAAACTATTGGAATAGGTACCTTTCTTACTCTTTACATATATTCTTCCTCTTTTGTCCAATGCCTATTTAGATTTATCGTTATGTAATACACTACTGTGAAGAATGCTTTTGTAACACATTACTGCCTTTGTAACACACTACCATGAAGAATGCTTTCCCCTCTAAAATATCTAGCAAAATACTCTTGGTGCCTAGTCGGCTTATACTGCCACAAACTACTGCTTTCCCTATGTGGGGTTCTGTGACTTACTAAGTTTTGCCCACTTCTCGGGAATTCTGTGTACTGGTCTGAGTTTTTTCTAGTGTATAAATTTATTGAATTTTTGTACATTTCCTACATCTTAAACTCCCCCCTCACCTGCAGGCCCATAGCCTGCCCACAGGATTTCATGCATTCTTTCATATATGTTAAGACGAATCCAATCAAGTTTGTGTACCCAGATGTCCTTCAGTGTGACTTCATCCACTGGAGCCTGGTCAATCTATCTAACATCACTCCGTTAAAGATGATCCACTTTCCCTCACCTATGACAATAGTTCATAAGGTAAGGTTAGGTTTTCTTATCCATTTCCTCAACTCTACACCAGTTTTTGTATGCTTGAGTTTACATGGGTTTTGTTCATTCTGTCACTATTTTTGTAAGTTCATATGAGCACATTCCCAGAAGCCTGGAGGACACTGTTTCCTCATGGTCATGAAAAACCTCTGACTCTTACAATCTTCCCACTCTCTGTTCCTCAGTGGTCCCTGATCTCTGGGCGGGTGAGGTTAAATATGATTTGGACTTAAAACCTGCTCAATGTGAGGGAACTCATTTGTGATACTGTAAACATAGCCAAATACACATAACTGGAAGGGTCATAGAACCTAGAGAAAACCCTAGATCTATCACATCCCTAGACAAACATAATTTATTACTATATGCTAAATATGTATCCTTATATTTACAAACAAGTATACCAGTCACCAATCATCAGACATGGAGAATAAGTGTCTTTGAAATGCCTAGCCCAGCCCTCTTTTTCAGGTCAGCTTAAAATTTCTTTTTCAGATTCAAGTTGCCCACAAATGACCAAAATGCAGAGAATAAGAGTCAGCAGAGATCCACCCACCCAGAGCTCAGTGACCATTGCAGAAGAGGGGGCAGAAAGACTGTAAGAGCCAGGGAGGAGGTACATGACCCCACAGAAATAGACCTATGCCTGGGACCCTTCTCACGCAAACCTACAGCAATGGTGTCAGCATGCACAAGACCCATGCAAATTTAGACAGACAAAAACCCAGCATGGAACTGTGGAAATGAATAGCAAGCAATTTTATTCAAATAATTATTGGCAGCTGATTACTGCTGGATGAGGAAGAACTGATCTTCTTGAAGGGAGAGACTCTTGATAGGCTGACTAAACCCCAGTGCATGAACTTGCACTGAGGGAAATCTCAGGACACTAATCTTATATAACAGGCCTTGAAACAGATGGCAGAATGTATGAACTCCAGGCTGGGGGGGCACCATGGAAGGGTGCCAAATGTTCCCAGAAGAGGGTATAAAGATGATTTTATATATGAAATACACAAAAATTCAATAAAAAATTTAAAAAAGAAAATGTTCCAAAATTGTGGTGATGACTATGTGCATCTGTAACTACAGTAAAAGCCATTGGATTGTATGTTTTTAATTGAAAAATAAGTATTATATATCTGAAAAATGGCAGAATCAGTTACTTCATCAGTTGCTACAAAGTATGTAATATTTGTTGCATGCACATTACAAATTTTATATTGAAAGCAGGTTTTGCAATACTAATCATTGCTCAACTCTTGGTTACCAATCAGAACTTCATGTTAAGACTGTATTGTTAAAGACACTATACACATGAGCTATGGAAGAAATAAAGAAAAATCAAGTTGATGTTGACCTCAGAGCCTCATTCTTCACTGGCTAGTAGAGTTCACAATGCTAGAAACTGTTATGCATGGTACTGTACTGAGAGGGAAAAAAATCATCAGACTCGATGATATTGACATTGAATTCTTTCAATAAGAATGTCCCCCATAGGGTCCAAGTGTTTTGGACATTTTGTTCCCGGTTGGTGGTGTTGTTTGGGGACGTCCTAGAAGGTATGGCCATGCTGGAGGAAGCATGTCACTGGGGACAGGCTTAAAGTTATGGGCCTTATTGGATCTCCAGTCGCTTTTCCTTCCTATGCTTGCTTGAAGATGTGAGAGCTTAGCTTCTGCTCCTACTACAGCCACCTCTTCCACCATGCTTTCCCACCATGATGGACTCAGAGTTCCCCTTTGGAACCATATGCTAAATAAACTCTTCCTTTTATAAGTTCCCTTAGTCATGGTGTTTCTATCACAGCAACAGAAAAGTGACTAACATATTTACCCAGATATTAATCCTGGGAATTACAATAACTGACCTGGAAAGAAATGCCTACCACTGCAGTTGTGACACAAATATTACTGAAGTAACCAACCACTCTTTGTTTAGATTTGAGATCTGCTTTCTAAGACAGAACCCGTACCTAACATTGAAATCAGGCTTAGAAATCTGAAGCTAGACAAGTCACAGGACACCAGAGGGGGATCTAAAGTTAGTATTCTACTAAATACTTGTCGTATTAAACTAACTCTTAGTGACTTGTTGTTCTATCCATAGATTAATGCATCTCTCAGTTCTACCAGAGAAGTTAACTTTTACAACAGATGGTGATTGACACAGCAACCCACAATTGGTCAGCATGCAGAGAACAAGAGAAAAAGAACAAGATTTTTTATCCCTGAATAGAACACATATTTCAAATTTCTGCCACCCAAGGCTCAGGGATCATTACAGAAGGGGGGAGGGTGGAAAGACGGTAAGAGGTAGAATTAGTGGATGACTACAAGGAAAGAGATTTTTCTGGGCAGCTGGTCAGTTACTCACATGAACTCACTGCAACAGTGACAGCGCATACAAGTCCCATGTAAGCTCAAACCAGAAAAAAATTCCAGCATAGACACAAGGAAGTAGGTAAGAAGCTTCAATCCCACCTAAGGAAATTGTGACAAGTGATGGATGCTGGGAGAGACAGAGACAGTTTATTTTAAACTTGGGACTTGTGATAGGTAAACCAAGCTCTAGTGGATGGATGAACTCATGGGGAAGGACATTTGAAGACATTAGACTCTCTCTCTCTGACTACACTAATGTGTGTGTGTGTGTGTGTGTGTGTGTGTGTGTGTGTATAATAAAGTATGTTAACTTTGGTGGGGGCCAATAAGGAGAGGTGCAGAGAGTGGTGAGAATCTAAATACCATCAAATTATATTGTATGAAAATCACAAAAATTCAAATTAAACAAAAAGAAGGTTCATGGATACAAAAAGATTTACTTAAAAAAATTAATTTTGGAATGCCATACCAGGTTTTCTGCTGTGTAAAAATTGATGACATACATTCCAAACTCCTCAGAAGTATAAAATCATTACCAAAACTAAGACAAAGGTTAATTCACTTTGAGGAGCCAGCCCTTATTCTTAGAAGAGGGAGCTGTTGTCCCTTCAAATGACTGTTAGCATCCCTTCAAGTTATTTTATTTTATTTATTTTCTTTTCATCTGAGACCTTTAAAAAAACAGTCAAAATCTCCAAGCCACTCTTCCAGATGAGCTAGAAGGAACTACAACATTCTCACTGTAATTTTAAATTCTCCACTGAGTCAGCATTCCCATCTGCTAATTTGAATACAGAAAGCATGAAGGGAAATCTTGAACTGAGCATGCTCAGCAATGTGTCTGTCGCTACACGTGTTGACGAGTCTTTCCAAACTGGATATGAATGTCTCTTAATAAAATCCCTGGCCTCCTGAGCTGAAGAAGACACTGTTTTATGGAGTTATGCTGCTATTCACAGTGTTTCCCTGGCTTGCTAAAAATAAAAATAATTAATCATGCATTATTTGGTTATCTTCTTGTATATATTGGACTGTGCATGCACCAATGCATGAACATATTATGTGCAGTTACAAAAATGCTCTGGTCAAATGGCCTGTAGTGAGGTTTCAGTTTGTGAATGATGCTGATTACCACAGACTGTACCAACTATGGATTTCACAGTTCTAATTTCATGTGAGTATATGCTATGATGTATGTTCAATGACTAAATTGCCTAATGACGCCTTCTCAGATGCATTCTGTCATTAACTATGTTACATATCTGTGGAATCAAACTAAGCATGAGTATTTTCATATGTTTTTATATTTTGGTCATTCGTGTAGACCATGCAAATTCAAGATCTTCATGACCTGTCTTGGATGATAAACAACTCAGCTAAGAGGCCTTTGGTAAGAAACAAAGTATCAAAAGAATTCAATTTCTAAATGTCCATGTAAATGTTACTTATACTTACTGTTTATTGTAGAACAAACTGATTTCTTCAAATACCACATAATCTTATCAAAACGTTTTATTATGAGAATAAAAATATAATGAAATCCAAATTAAACTTAAGTAATATATAATACATTTTATAGTAAGCTCAGTTCTTTCACTATTAAGTATAAAGGATTTTTGCCTTTAATTATCATAATGTTATTTTTTCCTCTTAAAATTTAGCACAATTTGGACCTCTCAGTGTTATAGTATTAAAAATAACATTTCATTATTCATATCACATAATGTAGTACAGTATATTTTGTTAAAAATAGGCAAGAAACATATGTAACAAAAATATTTAAAAAATAGAAGCAGAATACCCTTTATCTGACATGCTTTTTAGATAGACTTTACAAATTTTTATGCATTTGAAAATTTTTATACATATAATTAAATGCCTTAGGAATGTAACCAAAGATAAAACACAAATTTGTTGTATGTCTTCACATACACATTGTCTGAATTTTATACAATTTAATTATTTTGTGAAAGAAACAAAGTTTCACATATAAAAGCATATGTGAAATTTTCCACTTGTCATTTTGGACTTCATTATTTTTCTGGTTTTAGAGCTTTTCTGATTTTGAGTATTTGGATTAGGAATGCTAGTTTTTGCTAAAAGAAACTGCTTAATTTGTAATTTATCACTGGCATAATAACTGGAATCTTGTGCTAAAACATTAAAATTGCTCCTCAAAAACATCTTGGCATTAACCATTCAAACAAAACAGATAAAATCTTTACAAGATCAAAAAAAAAAATCACTCGCTCAGTAATGTGAGTTCTTAAATAGTCAATTTTAGTAGTATTGATTGTTTTTCCATGTAACTCTCCTGGATGTAGAAAAAGAATGCTTTTCCTGGGGGGGGGACAAAAAAATACACAATACTACTAACATTTCACCTCCAAATGCTAAAAGAAAAAAAATCTAAAACCATTTTAGTTTGGAAATTTCAAAGCTGAATATGATTAAATACATATTCTGTTTTACTACCGAAAGAAGATGTTACTGAGTGTGCTGAGTACTTACAGAGCTGATGCAGACCATTTGTTTTGTTTTTGCCTCCCACTTTGTGGTTGTCATTAAGCTTCCTTCAGTGTTTGGAATAGGCTAGTGATAACATCAGAAACTTCAGAAATGCCACAGATTGCAACACTCCATAGCCCTAGATAGTTCCTTGTCATGTCTTGCTTAAGTTCAAATTATAAAATTTACGCTTCCTCTGAATTTCAGAGCAGGGCAGATACCAGGAAACCCTATTGCCTGATGTCTGCTGCCTGCTGGCATCTGAGTGTCTTTCTCTTTTACACAGAATGTGCTCCCAGAGAATCTGGCCATCCGGGGGCTCTGAGGCATCGTATATCTGTTTATGATTCAAAGAAAACGAATTAAAGCATGCTCTATTAGGCAAGTAATGCATATTTAAAGCATTTATGGTCTAAGCAAACGTAATGCCAACAAAACACTAGAATTTATTAGAATCTTTCAAATGATAACTATAATTTTATGTAAACAAAGCAATAATACATTGTAATAAAATGCTACAATTTGGATAATACTCAGGAAAACCTGTTTTACGTTAAATTTATTCGCTCTTCTCATAAGGACTGTATATTTGAGTAAAGGCGGAATCCAACAAATGTAGGGTAATAGCTTTTGGTTTTAGTGTCTGTTTTTCTCCATTCAAATGCAGTCCTAGCTTATAACTCTCCAATATGCACATAGTGTTTGTGTTGGGTATCTCTGAAAACAGAACCTTCACATGAGCACACAATGCCGAACATTTACTTTGGGGAATAAGAGAAATGGAAATGACTGCACACCAACGGGGCTTAACAGGTGGCTGTTGTTATTGTCTTAAAGGTTTTATGCGTGGATTATATTCTTGAAATGTTAGCTCTGATCTCCTCTGAATCTCTTGAGAATTAATCCTGTTTCATAAAGATCACTACCCAAATTCTGGTTTCATAAAAATAACTTGTATTTGCATACAGAATTTTTCACTTTCTTACATAAACTGATGATTCTAGTCACTTAGTTTTTAATACAACCACTTGAATTTTCAGACTGATATGAAAATATAGGAAATGATATTAGAAAAATTGAATTTTTCCATTGTTGCAACAATAGAATATAGGGCAGTGGTTCCATCTGCAGTTTTAGTCTATTATCATGCAATAACATTGACAAGTAAATATAAAATATAATTAGGACGTTCTAAGTGGATTTTGGAAAATATGGTGAGATTGTTAAGTGATGTCCAAGCCTAAACACAAAGAGGGGGCAGTGTTTTTTATTACATGGCTGAATTTTCTCTTGGCCTCTTGATGAAAGTTTGAGTCTACATCTATTGTATTTGAAATGAAACTCACCAAGTACCTGCAAGAAAATAATACCTTTGGGCCAAGGAAAATAGAATAAAGTAACATTTTAAGGAACGCAAAATACATTTTGTACAAGTTATGTCACTGCTCCATCCACCTTTCCTTGATGTTGAATAGGATACTGCAAAAGTGATCAAATTACCTTAAATTTTAAAAACTTTAAGTAAGTTAATTTGAGGTTCTTATGTGAGTGCCTGAGGTTCAGCAACTAAGACTTGTGAGTAGAGAATAAAAACTGAAGTCTAGGGCTTTAATGGGGGTAAGTAAGCCACCCTAATGGCTAGTTTGCAATTAAATAGAGCTTCAGTCTCTAGGAAAAATGAAGACCCTCACTAATGACCTCACCCTGTGATGGAAGGTTCAGAAGATCTGGAGTTCCAGATTCTGAAGTGCCTTCCTTAAACATATGAAAATGATATCTGTAGTTTGAAGTCATTACCCCATTTATAGCTCTCAAATCAGTTCAAAAAATTTCAAAATTAAAAAAAAAGCTTGCAAAAAATTCAGTCAAAACAACAAAGAGAGAAATAAGAATAAAATGAGCAATAAGAATGTCAAACATAAGCAGATCAAAGTGGCTTCACATAGCATTGCTGCTGGACATAGAAATAAACACAACTATATTCCATATACAAAGAGATAAAAGATTGAAAATTCTGGTAAAAATGAGAACACTGCAAAAATATACATAGAGTGTTGATTATAAAGTAAGTCTAGCATGAAAAAACACATTAACAAGAATAAAGCAACCAATGAAATCACTCTCATACTCACTTAGACCACAGTAAATACAAAATCATTCACCTGAGAGATAATTCGCAAGAATACACGCAAAATAAATTATGCTAAGCAAAATAACTGGAAGAAAACAGAGGAAAGTCTTAGGAAAGTCTTTCAGGTACTTAGAAATCTGCGAGAAAAAAATGAGGGAATCAGGTAGAAGAAAATCTTGAAAAGATAAAGCTTTATGTTTTTCAAACTCTTTAAACTTTGTGTTAGAGATTCACAAAATTCCACAGACTCCATGTAGGTTACAAAAATCTTATTCTAGAGTCTTATAATGAAATTGAAATCCAAAGACAAGAAGATACAGCTCAAAGGAAAAGGAAATTAGTGCCTGTATCTCCGCAGAAACCAGAGATGTCATAAGATAATGAGAGACCTTCAAAATACTGAAATAAAATAAACATCAACCTAAAACTGGACATCTGGTCAAAATTATCCTTAAAGTAAACGACATATTCTCCTTAGTTTGTGGTTCCTACAGAATAAGGATTTTTTTATTGGTCTGAATCTTATTGCCCATCATGTAAAAACTGTAGAAACTAATGGGCCAGCACATGAAGTCAAGTGTAAGTCTACTTCCATGCCCAGTGAAAGGAAGAAAACAAAAATCTTAGACTGCAATTTCCAAGCTGGGGCAAAACAAATTTTATAGCTTTAAAAGGGACATCAATGAGAAACAGAGCAGGACCTTCTGTGCTCATCAGTAACCTACTGAAGAGGTTGCAGATAACATCGCTGAATCCATCCCAAAATTAAAAGGAAGAAATATATTATGAAATATGTACATATAGCTCTAGTCACTGGGAAGCCAAGTAGAAGACTCCTGACAAAATAAATGACTGATGCCTGCCGATGCATGGAAAAAGATGGCATCTCTTTAAGTAAAAGGTGGTAGTAAAAGAAACAAGAGGCTAAGTTGAAATTTGTATGAAATGTGATAATATCAAATAATAATTAAAAGAGACTGATTCAACATTCTGACTTGAGCATTATTTATAAAATTTGACTGCATTCTGCCATACAAAGGTTGGACAAAGAAGTCAAAAAACCCTTTCTCATTTCAGTTTTTTCATTATAGTATTCTCATAGAAACATTAAGTTCCATTTTTAATACTAAGGTGTTTATAATTTTCTAGAAACTGTAAGAACAGAAGAATATATGATGCAGCATGAATGGTAGTTTGGTGGAGGTGGAGGATCCAAATAAATAAAGCAAAATGTCATGTTTATGGCTTCAAGTCTCAGTACCTGGACCAGAGAAGATGGTTGCGTGCAGGACCTTGAACCTTGCTAGATATTTGGTAGAGGCAACCAATCTAATGTTAAACCTTCAGGGGAGTGAGAAGAGCAGGCAAAGTAGCTTTAGAGTGCATCAGAAAACATCAAGGGTTACATAGATCACAAAATGTCACAGAGGCCAAGGATGTGAGGTTATTCCTCCTCATCTTTTTAGACTAAAATCTAAAAGGGCATGAATAGGATCCATGAACTTGGTCCATAGGTGCAAATGCATCATGGAGTATTTCGGATTAAAAGGTCTTCAAGTGCCACAATTCAAGTTTGCAAAGGTGTCCCAAATGTGGTCTCAGCAGAAATAGATAGAGAAGTCAGCAATTTGTCCAAACCTATGAGTACAGGATAAGGACAGTCAGGATCACGAAGAGCCTGTACTTTTTACCACACAGATCAATGACTCTTTTACAATAAAAACCTGGAGTGATTTACTTTGCTTGGTACTGTTTATGGAGCAGATTCTTTTTTGTGTAATAAAAATGAAACACACACCAGTATCCCTGAATGAACTTGTGGACCAATTATAGCTCCAAAGGAGTGTAGCATAGATCAAAAATGGTAATACAAAAAAGCATAGTTGTTTTACATTGTTTATGAAGCAACAAAATTCACTCAATACTCTTTGTAATGAAGATATTCCTAATTTATTATTTTTATTTTATTGTAGCCCAGGCCCTACTTTCCAGACTGCTGGGATTCCAAGCATCAATTTGAATTTTATAAGAATAAATTTACTTAAACTTAGCAATAATTCCATGAGCAAATTCCTATTGTTCTCCCCCATTTTATGGAGCAGAAAGCAAAAATATATGGATCTCAGCTTGTGAGTGACATGGTGTTGCGAAAGCTAGAGGAATGGCTTCAAGTCCAGCAGCAGGACCCAACGTCAATTCACATTTTCTTTCCAATTACTTTTTGACTTAGAACAGCCATGTTCACACTTCAAATATAGCCAGGTGATTGTTTAAAAAATAGAAAGAAAATGCAAAATGGATAAGGAACATGTAAAGCATTGCCTACACCATTTACAGGATTTTGGTTTCCAAATCAAAACGCTGCAAACCAATCAATCAAGTAAATTAATAAATAAGTACAGAATTGAATGAAATAGATTCCAGAAGACATAAATGTAGAACCTTTTTTAATATGCAGGAAGTAGTTGCTAAAACAGAAACCGTGGGTGATTCCAGACAAAATTCTAGAACAGATTTTTAAACAGATGACTTTTGTGTAATTAAAAATGGAACCAGTGAGCTGCAGCATGCTAAGTACTCTGCTCTGTTACCCTGGCAATCTCAGGGAATCTAATCAAATCTAGAAAAGAATTCATGACTTGGGCAAGGCCAGGTTTTTCCCTGTATCCTTCAGGACAGATTCTCACCTGGCGAGTTTGATGAGAGAACAGTGGATTTATACACTTGAGAGACTGTGCTCAGAATTTAATTAAAAATCATTAGCAACTGACAGTTCTCAAAGTTGTGAGTGCTTTTGACTTATCTCAGTGTATAAAAGGTATTAAATAAAGATTAGTGGGATTTTGAAAGACTTTGCTCTGCATATCATATGCATGTATATCTTAGATGATGGATTAGTAATGTGTCAGAAACATTTATGAATAAATGAAGTGTGGAAGGGAAGTAGATGTATTGGATGGTACACTGTATATTTTTCAGGGCTAGCTCATATAAAAAAGCTTTCTCTCCATTCAATATAAAGCCTCACTCACTTTCACCTTTCCATTCTGAGGATGCTGGCCTTTTCCCATCATTGTTTTTTATTGCTTTGAATTGACCACTGATTCATGAGTCACATCTTTGCAATAGAAGCAAAGTGACACATATTACTGAGAAATTCAGGAAAACATTCACCACGCACAGCTTGTAGGAGTTCTCCTGGTTTCTGTGTAAAACACATACCGATGGTAAAATTGCTTCTGGGATTTATGTCATTGAATTTCGCTGTCCCTTTTTATTAAATAGCTTGCTTTCTTGGCTCATTCCTGGATCCTTTTGTACTTCATCCTGTATCAGCTGTCACCTGATATATGCCTGCTGCAGAAATTCTGGTCATTTTCTTATTTTCTAGCTGAGAACTAAGGTGACTGGATAGTTGAGGTCCTGCACTGCCACTGGTACTTTCAAGAGAGACTAAGACTTCCTATCAAATATATGACATTATTTGAAATCAAGTCAAAAAGAAAAGGACCAGGATTTCACCTATGAAAATGACATTTAATTTTCAGTGTATATATTGGGATAAACACCAAAGCAACATTGCCATGCATGTCCATGTGCGTGTGCACACACACACATACACACACCTATGAAAATTACATTTAACTTTCAGTGTATATATTGGGTTAAACACCAAAGCAACATTGCCATGCATGCCCATGTGCATGTGCGCACACACACATGCTCACATATACACCACCATAACCACATAGCATATAAGCACATACCACACTCACAGTTCATTCTGGAAACTATCAAATTGATAAGAAAAATGACACAAGAAAATGTGTGTTTCTAATGACACATTGATCAGTACAAATGAAGTCATTCTCCGTTCTTTCATTTCAGTTCTTTGAAAATCTTAATGAGCATTCTCTGATCAAATTATACCCTATATCTGATTCCCAACCAAAAGCCATACTTTTGTAAGTATTATAATTTGTGTAAAATTCATATAGAAAACAAGCATTTTGATTTGAATGATACCGGCCTGCATATTACACATATATTTAAGATAAAATGGCAGTGTGATGGTTTGACACAGATGAAGCAGCGAGAAGCAGATCAGGGTGGGTGAAGGAAAATCACATGAGCTTTTATGTTTATGGTTTTCATCCTCTGAAAGTTTCATATAGAAACATAAGGAAGCATACCCATTTACACCACTTCATTACACCCCTATTCTCTCACCCCTTTCCATCTCCAGCTGAAAGTCTTTTTCTCAACGAGTCCTGCCCTACTTTCATAGCTTTTCTTTGTATGTGACTCATTGACTCTAACTGAATGATTTTCTTCCAATTTCAAAGAATAAAGGCCAACAGGCAATGGGTGGCTATCTCAGAGATTAAAGAAAAACATAATTAATTCAAATTACTTTATGGAAAGTTTTGAAATACTAAGATGAATGCATTATTAAACAAATGCCAAGGCCATAAATATATTCCTAATTGTTGTGATGTTGAAACTGAAGAAAGGATTGCGAACATGCTAGCCAAACATTTACTCTTGAGCTACATTTCCAGCCCCTTCAAATGATTTAAACTTTCATCAAAAAGATTATTTTATTTCTGAATTTACTCCCGAAAACAGAGTTGTAGTAATGCAAGTCTGAAAGATTCTAGAGGACTAAAAGTAAAATTAATCAGATCCTTGAGCAGGCGAGATGACTCAGTAGAGAACCCTTTCAGAGAACTAGTGTTCAGTTCCCAGCACCACGTGAGAATCTGTCCCACTTCCGACCTTCATATTCACTTACACACACACACACACACACACACACACACACACACACACACACGAAAAAATAAATACTTTAAAAAATTAGATCTTGCAGCTGGGCATGGTAGCACACACCTTTAATCCCAGCACTTAGGAGGCAGAGGAAGGAAGATCTCTGTGAGATCAAGGTCAGCCTGGTCTGCATAGTGAGTTCCAGACCAACTGTAGCCTCAAAAACACCAAAAAAAAAAAAAAAAAAAAAAAAAAAAGGTTAAATTTTGAGATAGTTAATGTCAACTTGACAGGATCTAGATTCATATAGTTGACAAGTCTGTGGGCATCTGGGGGGAGGGTTATTTAAATTAGGTTAGCATCTGGGCATAACTGTGGAGGAGTTACTACATTAAGCTAATTGAGGTGGGCCACCCACTTTAACTGTGGGCAGAATTTTTACATGGGCCTTGGTCCTGGACTGAATACAAAGGAGCAAATGAGCTGTGCTCCTGACCTCAGGTACAATGTGAACAGCTGCCTCATGCTTTTATTGCCTGGACTTCTCTGTCATGATGGACTGTGCCCTGAAAGTCTGAGCCAAAATAAACCTTCGCTTCTCTAACTACTTTTGTTGGAGAACTTTTATCACAGTAACATGGAAAGTAATTCTACTATGTTAACATTGTTCTCAATTCAAGTTTGAAGTTAAGGTTACATCATGCTACATGCTTTAAAACACGACAGCTAGGTAATTCTGTTCCTTATGTCATAGGTATTGCCTTTATTCTGCAAGTAGAGAGATAACAGTATCTCCTCAGAAGACCAGGGGAGGATTTTGTGACCTCTTCCTAGAACTGCAATCTACATCTTCTGTTTTGAAAATGCTACCTTATTTACTATTAGGGGCATTGGAAAAGTAGAGACATGCTTTTGAAGTTTATATGTGAATAACTGCACTGACCTTTACTAAAAAGTAAACAACTTTATAGGAATGTATAAAGGTCAAATTCCTTCAACCAATTATATTGCATAACAGTCTCATTAACTTTTTGAAGAAAAGCAGTGAAAATTCCTATGGGTTGCTACTAGAATAAGTACCGTCCATAAATATTATTTTCCTGTGTATATCAAAAATTATATAAATGTTCATTATGAATACAAAATTCACACCTGCATATATAACAATCTACATTTCTTTTTAAAAATATAATTATTAATCATACATCTATGTTTGTAGGCATAGGCATACCTATGTTAATAAGATCACACAGCAGAAAATTAGTCATCTTGTTGTGAAGCATAATTCACACAGCATGGAGGAAAAAGAGTCTATGGTCCAGTTCTAATCCAGGACAATATAGTGCTCTCTGGGTACTGCTGCTTAAAAACCCTGGTGAGCTATTTAGAAGCCACCCTTTGGTAGTACCCTTCAGGATATAGGTATAACAGACTTCATTTACTCAGGGATTAGCATCAACAATTGAAAATTTGGACTTCATTAAACTAAAAAGCTTTTGTATAGCAAAGGAAACAACCAATCAAATGAAGAGGAAGTCCATTGAGTGGGAAAGAATTTTGCCAGCCCTCATCTTATAGAGGATTAATTTCTAGAATACATAAAAACTGAGAGAACAAAGAATCAAGAAAGCACATGACACAATTAAAAATGGGCTACAGAGAGTTCTGAACAGAGAGTTCTTAAAAGCAGAAATAAAAATAGGCAAGAAATACCTTCAAAAATGTTCAATATCTTTAGAAATTAGGGAAATTCAAATTAAAACTACTTTTAAGGTTCCGTACTACTCCAGTCAGAATGGCTAAGAAAAGAAACAAATGACAACAAATGCTGGAAACAATGTTGGGGAAGGAGAACACTCATTCACTGCTGGTGGCATCGTAAACTGGTGCAGCCATTGTGGAAATCAGTGTGGAGAATTCTTAAAAACTAAAAATACATCTACAATTTGATCCAGTTGTACCACTCCTTAGAATATATCCAAAGGAACCAATATCCTAATATAGAGATATTTGCTTACCCATGTTTGTTGCTGCTCTTTTCACAGTAGCTAGGATATGAAAACAATCAATGTCTCTCAACCAATACAGGGATAAAGAAAATATGATATATTTGCAGTATAGATTTCTACTCAGTGATAAAGTAAAACAAAATCATGAAATTTGTAGTTAAATGAATGGGACTAGAAATGAAGTAACCCAGATTCAGAAAAACAAGTGAGGCTTGTTCTCTCTTATTTGTGGATCTTAGCTCCCAGACCTGTATGTTAGCCGTTATCCTGACATGACTGTAGGACCCAAGAAAATGGAAAGGAATCATGGCAGTAAAGAGGAAGAAGGAGCTCTAGAGAGGGGGATAATAGGATAGGCATTATCTTGGGGGAAATGGGGAAAATTGGGGTTTCTTACCTAGGGAGAGAGGAGGGAGAGCTGTACAGGGGAAGAGACAGATAAATAATGCTTAAGCACTATGAAAAACCAAAGGGAAATGTAGTATTTAATAAGCCTACTTAAAAATAATCATATGATATAAATGTGAGTGCATGTGCATGATGGCTATATAATAAAAATCAGAATGCCAGGCACGGAAAACCTCCCTTTGTATTTTTGGCCTGAGTAGTCCAAAAGACTCCCAGAATAGTACCACCTATTGCCACAGCCCTTGATTGCCTCCATGAACTTGAAGGTAAGACCTCAATTGCTGAAGACAGGATATACTTCAGACACAGGACTTGAAATTGAACTGGAACTAACCTGGAAGCCTTCTTCCTGAAGATTAGCTCTCATAGTATCAGATGATACTTGGAAAGCTGCCAAAGGGAAGAAACAATCAATTATCATACCCAGCTGTAAAGTCTATGAATCACAACAATAATCAGCCTAGCAAACTATTTCTATTGGTACAGTAGTGGCACTTTTATCAACAGCTGTCTAAGTGGACTTAAGGCCTGCTCAACGGGAAGAAAATTATATGTAGCACTGTAAAAATAGGTAGACATGGCTAGAGAGGTTATGGACTCTAAAGAAGAAGCTACATCTATCACATTCTTAGACCAACATAATTTCTTACTGTACTTTATATGTATCCTTAACCTCATAGTTAGAGATAGCTATATATCACACTACTATGAAAGATGCTTCTTTCTGTAACAGATGGAGACTATTATAAAATTTCACAACTGATCAAATACAGAGCATAAGTGACTGTGAGGTGCTCAACACTAAGTGATATGTCAACAATATAATCTCTATATGTAAGGCTCAAAGAACTTTGCAGAAGAGTTTGAAGAAAGAATGTAAGAACCAAAGGGACTTGACATCTGCTCCTAGTTAATGAATTTTAGACCTGATAGGGGAAGTGCACCAGTAAAATAGCTACAGTATGATAGTCTAATGAGATCTGCACAATAATAAAACCAGTTGACATGCCAAGGTGGATAAGGGGACTGTCACTGCATCTCACTTCAAGATGAGGAGCTGTAGACAATCAATGGAATGGATATTGAAAGAAAGAAAATCAGTTTTCATATTAGCTCTGAGAGGTTAATCAATCCTAGGTAGACAGCCTTAACAGGTACACATGACCATCACTAAATGAATTCA
>NW_008358642.1:2356348-2368862 GCF_000622305.1 Nannospalax galili | reverse complement strand
TTTATATATATATATATATATATATAAAACAAAGAGGACAAGAAATTGAGAGGAAATGAGAAGATATAGTGATGGAAATAATGTAAAGACACTATTGATTCTCAAAAATATGAACTGATAATATATGAAAATATATTAAAAATGAATTTTGACAATATGAAATTCTCAAAAATAAATACAAAAAATAGTCTATCAAAATCATTAATATCTTATTTTTATGATTAGAAGTTTTTAACAGATAACTATTTGGGAAATTAAATTCAAAAGACCTTTATAAAAACAGAATTTTAAGAATACAGAAAACAAGGTTTGGAGGGATGACTCAGAGGTTAAGAGCAATGGCTACTCTTGCAGAGGACCTGGGTTTTAATTCCAGCACCAACATGGCAGCTAACATTTTTCCATTACTCCAGTTTCAGTGTATCCGACATCATCTTCTGGCCTTCAGGGTATTACATGCATATAATGCACTATGTACAGGCAAGCAAAACACGTGCACACATAAAATTATAATAAAATATTTTTAAAGCAGAATAGAGGAAATAAATATTTCCTCTATGGATAGACAGAGTTAAATGATTATGCTCTGATATTTTCTCAAAACAATGTTATTTGTGTGATTTCTTTCTAAAAGAGGAAATTTTATTTAATATTTTGTTTATTATTTTAATGTTATGTTTATGAGTGCTTGTCTGCATGTAATCATAACTAAATGAACTCAAGGCTATATATTTGTGTGTGTGTATAAGTGCACCCATATTGTACAATGCCAGCTGAGGCCAGAAGATGAGGTCAGAACCCCTGGAACTGGAGTTATGGTTAGTTGTTAGCTTTCATGTGGGTGCTGGGAACCAAACCCACGTCCTCTGCAAGAGCAACCAGTGCTCTTAAGCTCTGAATCATTTCTCCAGTCTCAAGAAGAAATTTCATATCTTTTTGTTTCTCTGTGTGTCTCTGAATATTTCTCATGATTATTTGGGGCTTTGCATTTAATATGTACCAAAATAGTACCCGTTATGGAAAGACTGATAGCAATACCTCTGTATTAGTTTCTTTCTGTTCCTGTGATAAAACACCATGATCAAAGCAACTTATAGAAGGAAGAGTTTATTTGAGCTTACTATCACAGAGGGTTAAAGTCCCAATGGCAGGGGATGTATGGCGACAGAGGTGGCTGGAGCAGAAAGCACAGATGTCACATCTTTAAGCAGGCACAGGAATTTCAGAGTGACTGGAAATCTGCCAAGGTTTAAGAACTCTCAGGGATGGCCCCCAGTGAGGCATTACCTCCATTAAGGCCACATCTACTAAAATCTCCCAAAACAGTGCCACCAACTGGGGAAAAATCTCCAAATACCTGGAGCATATGGGGACAGTCTCATTCAAACCACCACAATTAATCGAATGAGTCAAACTGAAGGGCACTCATTTTTAAGTATAGCTACAATTAAGAAAGAAACTATATTTAAATGTCACTCATCATTTATCAAAGAGTATGAAAAGTGAAAAGATAAATAAAATAAGACATGTCTTTGACCACTATAAATGGCAATGGTTGAGACAAGGTCCACCCAATTATAGAAAATTCTCATTTAGTCCCCTGCTTCAGGGATAAGGTAAACAAAACAAAACAAAACAAAAATACAAGTAGCAGGAGGCCAGGAAAGGTGGAGAGTCATAAATTCAAAGTTATGCAACACACAGCAGTGAAAGTGATTGCTGTGATCACTACAGGAGTGACTTTATTACACTGCACAGCTGTTTATAATGCGTTGTAGGACTGATTCACTTCTTGTAATATGAATTCTACAATCAACTCAGATATCGGGAAATTTTCCTTCACAAAAGCACATGTTCACTTAACATGTTCAATTATCATGACTTTGTAGTAAAGGAGAACACCATAATTCTGATAAACATAAATCTTATTAAGTAGGCTGCAACTAGGTAAGATCTTACAAATTCAAAAGTACAATTAAGTAGTGAGAAATTTGATATTTAGGTCACATATTCATATATCCATTCATTTCATTCACAGAAGCCTTATATATTTCTATCCTTTCATTGTATTTAAACATTTTCCCCAATGGGAATGCTGACATTGCTGATCAGTCAATGGAAACACCTTGTGGGGACAGAGTGAACTGTACTCCATCTCTGTTATGCTCAGTGTTCAGTGCATTGACACAGTCTACTCTATGACTGTGACTATTTCCTAAAGTTTTTTATATAATTTAAACTTAATAAAAAATAATTACAAGTATAGAATGATGATGTACCATAAATCTTAAGGAAAAGGAAACCTCCAGCTAGTATTTTAAATCTGTCATATTGCTATTTATTAGAGACTTACTGTTTATTATCAGTGCCTTGCATTCATCATAGACATTCCTACTCTTAATCATTAAAGTCATCCCTTTACCTATGACCAAACTGAGGTTCAGAGAAAATATTTAAAATGAATGTAGAGCCAAAGAGTCTTCAGATTATTTCAAATCCTCATTTCATTTTTGACACATTAAACACACAGTCCTGCCTCTTATGGTTATTTTGTTCAATGTTACTAAATTTTAAGAATTATGAATATTTTTGAAACCAAATAGATTATTGTCCTCGCTGGTCTAATTGTTGATTTCTACATGAGTATGAAGCTATGGGTTAGCACTCTGTAAATTTAAAACAACAGTCATAAAAACAGATCAAAATTTTATCTGTATAGTCAGAGCAGAGATGGAAACTTTGACATCACCTTAAGATCTCTTTGAGAATAGAGATGCTGTGCATAACTCATGAGTTTTTAAAACTGCCAGTTATGTATATGAATTACTTTGCTTACATCACTATGTGTTACACAAAGAAGATGAAATGTGGTGGTTATTAATTCGTCTTTGTTCCATCAGCTTATTCTTACATTTTATATGGTATCTGTTGTCATTGTAATTTGATATATGGCCAATGAAAAATGATGATAATAACTGCACATTTAAGAATATTAATGCTGATTTCACCTTAATAAAATGTGTCTTTAATAATTATGTAGTATTTACAGTGATGACTATATGTCAGTGATAGCATAGTTCTTGTACACTAATAATTGCACAGTATTGCATGTTAATGATAATTGTTAATAGGTATCACTTGCTTAATGAGCCAAGACATGATGCTTAAATCACTGGGAAAATGAATGGAATGCCTTTTAGATCTTCCATACTATTTCCAGTACCTAACATATAATATATACACAAAGGCATTCAATTACAAGTAATCCTTGAATACAAAAGATTCCACCAATGTAAATCCAGATAGTCATTAAAAACACATCACCTGGCCTAGAGAGATGGCTCAGCAACTAAAAACACTGGCTGCTCTTGTAGAGGAATCAGGTTTGGTTACCAGCACCCACATGGCTAATAACCATCTGTAATTCCAGGTCCAGGGGATACGATACTCTCTTCTCACCTTTTTCTTACCTGCACTTACACTCATACACATAAAATAAAAATAATAAAAAATAAAGTTTTTTTTAAAAAACACATTAACCATGTTATAGCTACACAATTCAAAATCATTGTTCACTTATAAGTAGTAAATTATTTCATATAAAATTGATATTGTCCCTGTGCTGACAGAATCAGTTTGATTTTTCTTTTTGGTTTCAGCATGCAATCAATGTAAATCAAAGACAATTATGTTCATCTTCCATATGTAGAATAGTAGGTAGGAATCACATGTAGGACATAAACTCAGAAGACTAGAATGCAGACTGTATTTAAGTTAATCTCCATAATGTTTAACAAATTCTAACATTTCTTTATGCATGAAATGCTTCAAAAGCCCAATGAGAGACCAATTCGTTAAACCTGCCTGGAAGAGCTGGGAAATCTTATTCATACAAGAAGCCTGTGGCTAGAGTGGCTCTATAGCAACAAGTTCCCCAGTGAAGGGGGAGAGTGTAGGGGAGAGGGGTTAGTAGCAAACAGGAGCTTGGGTTCAGCTTTGCTTTTTTTCTTTCTGTTTCGAGACACAGAGAAAGTCCTGTCTGAACTACACAATGGGTGTAATTATGCCTGCATGTCTACTCTTAAGTATTGCTTATTTCAAATGAGGAAAAGCATGTTTGTCTACTTCAGTAGTGTGAAGACGTCAACACTGAGGTTTTGACCATGAACTAACCAAGCAAGGCAGGAAAGCACCCTTTGAATCTCATTGGAGTAGTCCACAAAATGAATTCTAGAAAACAGAATTTGAAGCCGAGTGTGGGGATGCACACCTTTAATCCCAGCACTTGGGAGGCAGAGGCAGGCAGATCTCTGTGAGTTCCAGGCCAGCTGGGGCTACAGGGAAACCCTGTCTCAAAAAGACAAACAAAACAAAACAACAACAAAAAAGAAAAAAGAAAACTTAAAAGCTTTATTTTTCTGACACAATGAATGTATCTTAAGCTTCCTGTGATATCTAATATCTTAAACCTATCAGTAAATCAGTAATAATGTGGGTTTGGGACATGGGCTATGACTTGTCTTTCTTAAGATTTGGTTTGTCTTTCCAAGCCAGGTTCCAGCTTTTTCCTGAGTAATGAGGTAACCAAACTGTTCAGAATCTTGTGTAATAGGTTTTGAGTACATGTGTGAAAACCTTTAAGTCTTCTAGTCAAAGATTCAAACTGAAAGGTTTCCCTGCTTCCCTCTGCAGGGATCTTCAGAGAAACCCAGCATCCCAACCCAAGAAAAGCACAGGGAAGAATTCTGTTCTCTGTCTCCCTGAACGTCCAACTTTGTCATAACACATGGACATTCATAACATTCTAAACAAAATGTTTATTTTGTTCAACATGATGCCTCTGTAATGTTTATTTTAGAACCAAAATAATTCTTGCTCTTGGGTTGTAATGTGAATGCTTCTGCCTCCCTTTCTAATACTAGCAGAAAAATGGAATTGCTAGAATGCATCTAAAAGATTTATAGACTGTTTTGTTTTTTTTTTTGATACTTTGAAGAAAACTACAAAATGGATGGTTACTGGTCACATCAAAATGACTAAGTAAAAGTAGACCTGAATTTCGGATAATGAATACTGGGAAATTAGACCCATCTTCAGGTGTCACAAACCTAGAACAATCAAAGAAATTTTTTAAAATGAAGTGTTCCAAACAAAACAAGTACAATCCAAATATCTCCTGAAGACAGGAGAATGTCTGTTCTGGCTGGTTTTCCAGCAACAGCAAGATTCATAAAGGTCACCCTGAGCACACAAAGCATACTCTCCTCTCAGTCCTGGCTGTTACAGTGCAGTCAAGCAGATTATTCATTTTCATTTTAATTATGTTTGTAAATAGGAGAAGAGTCAGGTAAGAAGCATGTGCTGGCCTCCCACTGAGCCTCTGTGGGTATCTGCAGAATTGCAACAATCACCTTTGCAGGTTTCATTACTTTTCAGTAGAATTTTATTGACTGGGAAGGGGGATAATATCTTATTATAATACTGTTAGTTATAAAAGTTGTTTAAGGAAAACTTCATTTGGCATAATATCTTCCCACCTGATTATCAGTTCATTTATGACTACCCAGCTATCATTTAGTCTTAAGACAGTGCGATTTTTGTGTAACCTTGATTGCTATCTAATTTGCTTACCAAATGACAATTAATCCCTGATATATTGCCCCTGGCACTCAACCCCCATTGTTTAATGAAGCATTCAGCAACAGTCACCTTGTGCCTACACAAGACTCCATTGACAAAACACTCTTGTGAATTAGCTTTGCTTTAAAATGCTGTAGCAAAACCCATATTTTTACTCATGCAAATATCATGCACAGAATGTCAATACATCATTTGATTATTGAATGTTTTCATTCTACAGAAGGTATTGTGATTGATGCTTTTGAGAATATATAAATGCATCTTTTGGAACAATATTAAGGACTAAGATCTATTGTGTAAGGTTATGCACATGCCTATATTATGCAGAGTAGTAATTTTAAAAACAATGAAATAAAGTCATTGTGGCAGGTTCGCTAAAGAGCTTAGAACAAGATCTGAGCTTTGAAGCAACCCAGTGGTTGACCTCTTTGAAAATATAAGCCTGGGAATAGGAAGTAGCCAAAACCAAGGGCAGAAAACTGGACAAATGCATTCCCTCTAAAGGCAAACTGTAGTTTCCCTCCATCACAATATTAAAAGTTTCAAAAATTGGGAAATTGCTTTAGAAGAACACATTTTCGAAGGTCTTGATGAATTGGGTAATACATTTCCTCTTTACAACTGAGAGAATCTCCAGGATTAGAGTTCCATATGCCTGACTGCACTCACTGGAAAGTGACAGTGTATATTTTTGTTTTCATCTTTTTGGATATATCTCCTATGAATTTTCAGGATGCAGCTTTCCTAAGCTATCTTGAAGGAGTTATAATATGTTCTTTTTTTAGTCACTGCAAGCTGTGCTTTCCCTGTAGGGATTATAACATATGTAGAAATAAAGTATATGACAAAGTAGCACAACAGGCCTGAGGGGCAGGAAAGTAAAGTTAAGCAGTAGAAAGTACTGGTTTTTAAACTGGATATAATAATAAAAATGCATCTTAAAACAAAACCTATAAAAAGCTACTTATAAAGAACAAGATCAATAAGAATGATTACTTCAACTAAGTAAAAAAATAAGAATAAAAACACTGATATAAGAAATATAAATGTATATCGCAAACTAACAGATTGAACTTAAATGGAGTGCTATCTTTAAATATAAAAATTAACTGTACTTAAAAGGCAAAGATTGGGCCTGTAAGATTGCTCAGCAGCTAAAACACTTGCCATTAATTCCTGAGTTTGATCCTTAGTAAACTTATGGTAAAAGGAGGGGACCCACTTTCACAAATTTTCCTCTGATAATCCAAAATGTGTAATGACACACCCCTCCCTACGCACAATAAATAAAAAATATAAATGTAAGTTTTAAGTGAAAATATTGTCACAGTAGCAAAAGTAAGTTATTTATAGTATACAAGTATCTTGTATAAAGTATAAGATGCATAGAAATGATGACAAAAGATATATCAGACATTTAAAAAGAACACCTGCTACATCAAAATCCAAGTAGACTTGAAGATAATTACAATACATAATTTGTTCAAAATATGAGTCCAACAAATACAACTTAAAAATACAGATCTAGGTGTAATGGCCTAAACCTGTAATCCAGCTCTTTGGAATCTGAAGTAAGATTGCTTGTTTAAGGCATTGCCTTGAATATATTGCAAAACCTTATCTTACAAAAGTAAAGAAGAAAGGAAGAAAAGAGGAAGGAAGGAAGGAAGGAAGGAACAGAGGGAGGGAGGGAGAGACAGAGAAGGCAGGAAGGAGGGAATTAATTAACATGTGAAAGAAAGATTAACAATGGAATATCAAATTGTAGATAAAAAATCATATAACAAAATGTGTTAGTGTATCTTAATAATGAGCAATTGGATACAAAATACTGATGACAGAAAAGACTTATAAGAAGTGCAGTTTCCCAGTTTGACTCAATTTACCCCATTTCTAACTAAGCAAAACAGTGTGCCAGAGTTATAGCTCAGATTGTAGAGCATCTACATAGCATGTACCAATATTGTCCATATTTTGTACCATGAAGTAAATATCAAAATTTTCTAATTTTAAATTTTATAGAGAATATGTCCTATGTTCAAGAAATATTTAAACTTAAAGTTATTCCTGGAAAGATAAATATAAATGGAAAAATTTCAAATTATTTATAGACACTTCAATTTAAAATAAAATTAGAAACTTTAAATAAGTATTTTACAAAAGATGGTATCCTAGTGACTGAAGCCTGCATTATCTATTAAGAAAATAAAGACTGCGACTAGATGTAATTAACCTAAAAGACAGCCAAGCCATAGAAACAAACACTATGACTTAATCACAGATCCCACATTGTGCACTGCACACTGAAAATATCTACTTGGGTTTGCTCCTAGGCATGTATCTCTGCTTGAACCTTCTGAAGCTGTATGCTATAACCATGTGCACCACATCCAGTTTAGGTCAGTGTTCTCCTGGAATTCAGAACAATGCCACTGCCTTTCAACAGCTTATCACAATGGACAAATGTAGTGTTCTATCAAATTTGTTCGTGTCCATGTCACGTTCTTTTATGGCTGAATGAGGTTGGAAGCAAGGCTTATAGTCAGGAAACAAATACAACAACTTAGTCACTAAGTGAACTGTTAAGTTGCCCATAGATACTTGTCAACCTAAAATATTAATGAAATTATAACAAAAAGTACAGATGACTGATAGATGATTGATAGATAAATAGGTAGGTAAGCAGGTAAGTAAATAGACAGATGGTAGGCAAACAGACAAGCACTTGCTAATCAGGCCAGTACATTTCTCAAATGTTGCAATTGAAATAGTTCTCATTTCACCACGGAATGGGGAAAACTGAAAGGATCCAGAACATACTCATCAAAGAATAGTATTTTTTTCACTTTGTAGACAAATCTGTAAGTGCATCTTGGACATTTACTTCACATACACTGCTATTTGGCCACCATCATCACACACAAAGTGTTTATGGAAACAAATGACACTCCATTGAATGCTTGTGGATAAAAAGTGCACCGAAGAGGAGAGTATTTGGCTTATTATCAAGGAAGATGGAAGACTGACTAGTTAGACACAGTTACTTGGATATTGAGGTATAGAAGAGAATCAAAGAATAATTTCTTCTTTTTCTATCCAAAGTATGAAATGGTGAATGCCCAGGGAATCCACGAGGCTCTACACAGTAGGCAACAATACGGATTCAGGTACTCCTCACTTAGCAAAGCTGAAAATGGTGCTATCAATGCCCCATCCAGAACGTGGAAGTTATTGCAATTTGAAATCAGTTTGACTCTTTAGAGACAATTCTATTTAGAAAGTAGCCAAGGAACCAAAGTTTGTTCTGGAGAGAAAATTCTGTATGTTGTGTAACAGTACCTCTTTACCTTTTAGGAGGTTAGAAAAGAGTAGGCTCAGCCAGTTGGACTTAGGTCGACCAGATTCACAATCAGTCTGTACTTTCTAAGATATTTTATTGAACAGGAAAACTATTGTGCAGCTATTTTGGTGTGGTTAATGCCTTTCTCCTCTATGGGCTCATTCCTGAGTTGTGCCAGCCCAGCTGTACCTGCTTAAGCACCCCTCATGTGGTATAAGGAGCCCACATTGCTGTCTGAATGAAATCTTCCATTAATGAAAATTATTTTATTTTTATGCATATGATGTTAGTGAAACTTCATTTTCAAGCATATGGTATTAGTGGTAGCTTTTAAAATGATTTTTCATTATATATCCATCCACAATATTGTTTTCACACCTATATCATCCTGATATATCTTCATGTAATTAATACTAGTATTGCGGTAAAAACAATTGTATTAACCTTTGCTATTTCAAATGATACTGAACACCTCTCAGACATTTAATGTATATGTGAGGTAATTCCCTAGAACTGAAATTAATTCATCAAAGAGAAAGAGTATTTTCTATTGTTATGAATAGTGTCAGGGTGTTCTCCAAAGTCCTGGGGTCAGAAGTTCTCTACAATATTCTCCTGAGCAGTGGCTCTGTTGCTCGCTTGTCTAGTCTAGCAGATTTTGCTGTTTGTGTGCTTGCTTAACTCATAGATCTGACCACACCCCTTCCCACTTCCTCCTCCAGTTCCTCACATATTTCACAATTAATGTGTAGAGCACAAAGCAGAGCTTATAAAGATTCCCACCTCTTTTTCCTGTTCCAACTCTTGTCATTTTTTCACTTGATTCCTTTTGTGACTAATATATCCTTTCCTGGCCTCTTATCACTCCCTTTTACTGAGTGGACTCCACCCTACCTCTCCTTCATTATTCATCATCAGTTTTCGGCATCTGGCTCAATACTGGATACATGAAAATTCACAATATGTTTAAAGGAATGTAAGTGAATGTAAGTGAATCAAGATTACATGACCCAACTACAAGTCACTATGGTGTTGTGGTACACATCTCTCACCCTGCCAACAACATCTGCTTGTAGTCAGTTTTTCTTTTATACTAATTTCATGGTCCTTATCAAAATGTCAACTGTTTATGGAATAAATACTTGAATGATGCTTATTTCTTCTTTATGTACAGATGAAAAGTTCCTGATATATAAAGATTCACTGGCTGTCTTCCAAAGTGATAAAGCTAATCTACCTGGCAGAACCAGTCATACATATATAGCATACATATACACTACATCCTACTTTAGAAGTCTTTCTGGTAAGCATGTTGGTTCTTTAAATAATGCACATTCTTTCTCTTTCATGTTTTTTTGCATCTAAAGATTTGTTCTAACTTGTAGAAGCTTTTGTTTTCCCCGTCATAATTCTTCTTTTATTAAGTAGGGGACCAAGAGTGTTTAATAATCTAATTTGCCTTCAGGGTTTTTTTTCTATAATAATCTCTTTCATCTACCTCAGATTCCTTGTGAGGGTAAAATAAAATACTAGACTATTTTTTTTAAGTCAAACCATTAGTTGTTTGTGACTATTGTCATTTGCCTTAACCATATGTCATAATGAATTATGAAAAGATATTTCTGATCATACAAAATAGGAATATACCTCTGTTGACTTAAGTGATAATAGACACTGTGATTATAATCTTATTATAATTTTTCTAATATGAATTCTGTATTAAAGGCTAATTATTTGACAAACAAAGAGTAAATGCAAAACCTTCAGTGGATACTTATTTTAAACTAGTACCCCAGAAGTGTTATAGAAAAATTACTAGGTATGAATTTCTCTATAGCTGAGATGTAAGTTTATTATAGAGTTTTCAGAAGAGATATCACGCATTACCTAGCACTTGAATGTATTACACACTTAGTACCCACAGAAACAAATTTTCATTAAAATTGTTGACTTACATCAAAGGTTGATGTAGTACATTGTTTGCATATGAGTCAAGTACACAGAAGAGTAACAGCACAGCTTAAGAACAATTGATCCATGTGAAGACACATGACTGGCAGAGCACTTGAGAAATGGAAAAAAGGCTACAATGTAACCTTGAAGTATAAACCTGATCAACGAAAAATGATTTTTGCAACAAACCAGGTTTTTAGTTTTATTACTTAACTACTTCCTTTTCTAGGTCACTTATCTAGATAAACAGCTTTGAAAACTAATTGAAGGTAACAGCAGAACGTGCTTTAAAAATCATTGCTGTGTTTCTGTTTTATCTCCATCTCTCTTCTGAGATAAGACAGCATACAACACCTGCTCACATCTCTGTGTAGATAGATCTTTAGGCATTCCATAACCAAACAGCAGTCAATCTCTACCTGTATCCAAACGTATCCCTTTCTCCTTCTACCCCCTTCTCAGTAATTAGTAATATCATCCACACAGCAAAGAAAGCAACATACTTAAAATGTCTAATTCTTTTACTCACTTCATTCATCTTATCAACCTGCTCTGTCAATATTTTTGTTCAAATGAGGTCAGAAATCTTTCTAGTCCTCTGTATATCCACTGACATAATCTCCTTCTAAGGTATTGCTCTATCTTACTGAGAAACATCATGACTGAATCAATCATCCTGCACCTGTATTATTCAATATTTTCCACAAAACTGCCATATGAAGCTGTTTTTTCCCCCAGATAAAGGTTTTCCTTTTCTTAAAACCCTACAAGAAGTATTAAATGCATTCAAAATGAAATCAAACTCCTTTCCATGCACCATAAGGCTCTGGCTGAAAATTCTCCATCCTCTCAATGTGTCTTTACTCCTGGGAAATCAGATGCCTTCCTGAAAGCCTCATGATCAGAGATAAAATGCCAGCTATGGAAGTCTTATTTCACTCTTTCCTATTATAGTCCCTCTTCCATGACAATTAGTTATATACACACGCAATGTCTTCACTATTTCTAACACAATGCTTAGCACAACAGCATGATTCTATAAACATATTACTTAACTTCCCTCCTATGCCTAATAATGAACAATATTCATATCCATGGAGACATCCAGCAAATACACACACAATGAACAAATAAATGAATGAGCAAGTGATTGTTCAGAGTGTAAGTGAATATCTGGAATCAGTTGAGAATAATAGCAATTATCAGATATGTTCATGCAATGAAGGCAGAGTTTTACCCCTAACTACCTTCTCAGGCTTTCGATTTTCCTTTACAATCAAACTGTTCTTAAACAGACTGACAAGAGAAAAGAACATAAATCTGATAGGAAGAATACAATCTGATAATTTGATTAAATAAATCTAGAACCAATGAAATAGCAAAACTTAATTTTTTATATTATGTTGTACAAAAATGACAATTGTAGAATAGTAACTAAATTATGTAGGAAAGATAAAGGAAGAAAATAGTATATTAACATGTCTTTTTGAGCAGAATTCCTTGACAATGTCTCCTCAATCAAGAATATTTATTTTCTCCTTTTCTGGTGTTAAAAGGAAAGGCATCTTTAATGTAGGTGGC
>NW_008358642.1:2353296-2356218 GCF_000622305.1 Nannospalax galili | reverse complement strand
TTCTTTTTTTTTTTTTTTTTTCTGATGCATGATAAAATACCATAACCAAGGAAACATAGAAGAAAGAGTTTATTTGGTTTATGGTTCCAAAGGGATAAGGGTCCATCATGGAAGTGAGGCATGGTGGAGCAGAAAACTGAGTTCTCATATCTTCAAGCAGGCACAGGAAGCAGAGAGTGAAACTGGAAATGGGGCAGAGCTATGAACTCTCAAAGCCCAGTCCCAGTGATGTGCTTCCTCCAGCAAAGCTCCACCTTCTCAACCTCCCCAACAGTGCCATCTACTGGGACCAAGTGTTCAAATACTCAGAACCTCTGGGGAACATTCTCATTCAAACTACCACATCCACTTTTGATTTCAGGCTGAGAAACAGGATTAATATCTTTCTTGTATCTATGACCTCCAAAGTATATTTAGCTCAAAAGAATCTTTATGCCCAACATTATGTCCTCATATTAAAGACAGAACTTTTTTTATCAGACATATACAGCATTTGACAAACACAGAGTTTGCTAGCGACTGGAGCATGTGTCTTTAAAATGATATATCCTCACTTGTTTAATTATAATAAAATATTTTTTCTTTCCAAGTTGAAGCAATGTTTATTACTGTAAAATACGTTAATTACTAATCATGGATTTTTCCCTCATGATCTTCGATAATGCATGAGAATAAAGCCACGAGTTAGAAACATGGTGCAATATCTGAGGCTATCCCAAATAAACCTCACGTTATCTGCTTTTCTTCTTAGAGCAGAAAACTATGTTGCTATTTTGTAATTTTAGTTTTCATTACCATGTTTTTTATTTTTTAATTTTTTTGAAATTTTACTCTTCATTTTTCAACTTCAATGAGGGAGACATTAAAAAAAAAAACATTGGTACATATAAGATGTAGAATGTGAGGATGTGACGCATGTAAAGACTATGGGATGATGATCACATGCATCGCCTCATGCCATCATTTGCAGCAGAATCTACTTTCTTAGCAAATGTCAAGTATACAGTGCAGGGTTTTGTTGTTGTTGTTGTTGGGTTTTGTTTTGTTAGGAGACAGGGTCTCCCTGGAGTTGGTTATGTAGACCAGGCTGGCCTTGATATTTCAGAGTTCTCCTTGTCTCTGCTTCCCAAGAGAGTGCTAGGATTAAAGGCATATGCCATTATGCCCATCTATAATCCCCAGGAATCTGCCTTTCTGCACCTCCCAGTACTGAGATTTCAGGGGTTCACAATTGTGCCTGGTTGTTTTACAGAGGTGCTAGGGACTGAACTCAGGTCCTTATACTTGTGCGACGAATATTTTAGGCATTGAGCCATCTCCTCTATCCTAAAGTGTCTTCAGTATAAGAGATAAGATTTTTAATTCAGATATTTAATTGTTAGCTTTTGGAATTTATGGAATCAATCATTTTCTGTATACACAGACTATACATTTGACCTTTCTTTAATCTCCCATTGACAAAAAGTGATCTTCTGTATTTTTGTGGTTTCCTCCCCCCTTTAAAAACCAAGTATTAGTTTTAAAGTGAAACAAGTCTTTTAACATAATACTCTTTATGCAAAATAGTTCAGCTACTGACTGTAAGCATCTGCTTATAGTAAATAAACTTTAAAAAATATTTTATTCATTATTTTTATTTTACCTGTATGAGTGTGTATTGTATGCACATATGTAAGTGTACCACCTGTGTTGTGCAATGCCCATGGCTGAGGTCAGAAGAGGGCATCAGATCCCCTGGAAATAGAGTTAAGGACAGTTTGTTAGCTGCCAAGCGGGTGCTGGGATCCAAACCTGTGTTTTCTGAAAGAGAATCCAGTGCTCTTAACCACTGAGCCATCTCCACCCCCAAAGTAACTGAACTTTTGACCACACACATGCTGACACAATGGACTCAATATTCTGATTGATAAATAATAGCAAACAAGCAATAAACATGCCCAAATTGCAAGAAAATATTCAGGAAGAAATGAACCATCCTTTTACATAAACATGGTTAGTGAATGCATTCACCTTGACTGTCTGCATGCCTTTTGCTTAACATTGAGACTGAAAGAATTTACTGTCAAGATATTTGCTGCTTACATAGTCCCTTACTGGCCGAAATGAAACAAAATATATTTCCCACTTGCTTGATAAAACCACACCTCATGAAAACTGAGGAGTCCTTTTCCTGAACATTGGCTCTTTTCATTATATTTCTGATTATAGGATGGATGTTTGTTGATCTTGTCTTTTTTTTCTATACTCAAATGGAAACATTAAGGAAAGTTGTTTCTTGTTAATAATTTAGTACATTTTTCAATTCAGTGTTGTCAGACTGCTGCATGACCTGAAAAATGAACCTTTCTGAGAACGTATTTCTCACCTTAAAAACTAAGTAAGTAAACACTGGCTTTCACATGCACAGAGATAAATGGACCTTTTAGTTCTCTTACCACTTCTATTTAGAAGTTCAGGAAGTTATGAAGGAAATTGCTATTTTGTAGTAAGTACATCTAGTCCTACCATGTGGGAATAAAGAGCAAAAAATAGCATTCCTTCCATCTGGAAGCCTTCTTCACAAATTAAATTTATTTAATTTTCACTCAGATATTCTAAAAATTATAACTTCATAGGGTTATTCAGTTCAAATCTGCATTTCAGAGAAAACATCATGATAATTACATTAGGAAGAACAGATCTATTTTTCAGGGAGGATGAAAATCCCACACAATGCTCAAGCACCAAGGTTGTGAATGGGACTCCATAACCACAGTGATTATTTGGACACGCTCAGCTGTTTAATATCATGCCTGACTACTCCTTTCTGGTTGATGATTTTCCTTTGTAGGATATGACAGGCCTAAATGAATCTGAACCCTTGTGAATTAATACCCTTTCATTCAATTACTTTGGATAAAATCCCTTATGCTCCTGGAAAAT
>NW_008358642.1:2346249-2352759 GCF_000622305.1 Nannospalax galili | reverse complement strand
CTTTTTTCAATGCATCAGAATACATATATATATATATATATGAGTGAGCTTCTGAAATTCTTATAACCCTAAGGAAGGAATAACTGGTTAAACGAAAGCATAAAAAAGGTAGGAGTGCTATAAACGTTTGATCATTCATTTGTTGATATCATTGTAAAGTGGATAAACAAGCAATTTAAGATTAAAACACATTTGTCAATGAGCACATGGTTTACAAAATACCTTTGAAGCTAAGCAAATTACATATGAGAAAAAATATCTCAAGATTACTGAGTATTTAAACGCAAGTCAGTTTTCAGGTTCTTTTTAAAATATTCACTTGTCTATGTTTATCAACTGTTTTATGAAGAAGAGACACATGACCAGTATTCCATCTAATTCTGTGTGATTTTATTTTTGTATCTCAGATACAATGGAACCAGCACGTAACAAACCATCAAATCACAATCTTCCAGCCAGTTTTCTTTATGTTGTTATTTCTGTACTTATTCATCCTCTGTCACCACTCTCTACCTCTACCATTTGTAATTATTATTTCTAATGTTTAATGTACACTTTTTGTTCACCCATGTTTCTGTGAAAATGTATGCTTTTGTTCACATAGTTTTCCTTTATGTGAATGGTGTCATTTTCTATACTACATCCTGTCTAGTATTATACACTCATTATTAGACCCGTAAGTTCTGAGCAAAGTGCTGTGTGTTCATTTACTTAATTGTGTCTAACTACTACACAGAACTCCATGGTTTTTCCGTTAAATTTTACTTTCCTTAATTATCCCAACAATACACATCCAGGGTGCTTCCTATCTATCTTCCCCTAAAAGGTGCCAATTTTGTTCCTGTTATTGAAATACTTCAACTAATAGTCTGATAAATTTTCACTTATGTGCCTATGTGAAAATTTCTTTGGGATGTGTATACTCAAAAGTGTAAAACTGGATCAAGGCATGTAGACTGATATGACTTAAGTTTGTGATTGTGCATTCTAGATGAGATTTTCTGCTCCCAGCAGCAGGGATTTCAGGTTTCTTTATCATTACATTGCTCCACTTCTAAGCACTATTCAACTTTGTAACTGTGAGTCCTATGCTTATGCCTAATTGCACAACAGTATATAATTCCCAATTTGAAGATCAGAGGTAAGAAACAGTGCATAAATGCCAGAGTCACATAATAGCCAGTAGAGTCAGGGAAAGCGGACACAAGTCAACATGAGCGAAGTGTTTTCATTTGTTTTAGTCAGTCTATCTTGGAGCTCATAGGGCCCATAGAAACAAAAAATAAAATCTTGTGCTGTTGTTGTTGTGATTGTCTTTATGTCAAGAAAAAAACTATCTCCTTTTCGAATAATCTAGGTTAAAACTACTTATGATATTGAACTTTTATCTGGTAGTCTTGTCAGAATTAGTAATTACGTTTATCTTTAGATTCTTTAGAGATTTTCAAAGTACATAATTATATTCAGGTATGTCATTTTAAAATTTTGTATTATTTATTTTTGTTTCTTTTTTATATGAGTGTGATGTGTGTGTACATGTTTGTGTGGTTGTGTGCACATGTGCATGCAGGTGCTCATGCACATATGTGTGCATACACGTGAAGGCCAGAGTCGGTGTCAAGTATTTTCCTCTATCACTCCCAACCTTATGTTTTGAGACAGAGTCTCATCACTGAATGTGGAGCTCATCGATTTGGATGAGCTCCATTGATCCATCATTGACTGGATTGCCAATGAACTCCAAAGATCCACCTGTCTCTGCTTCCTCAATGCTGGGGTTTTAAATGTGCATTGCTACACCCAACTGTTTTCATATGGGTTCTAAGACCTTCCCAAACAATGCCATCAGCTGGGATAAGTGCCTAAGCATGTGAGCCTCTGGGAGATATTTCATATTCAAACCACAAAAGCAAAACAAAATACTTCCTGAGACCCAAAGACAAAGCAAATGGTTGACAATGGCCAGAGAAATATTAGAGCAAAGACTTTTTTTTAATCAACAGATGAGATCATTTTTCTTCACACTCCAAAATGTACAGCAGATTACTATAAAGTCACATCAAATTTTCAATCAAAATAAGATTGGCTGGCCTCTGATTTGATGTTTCTATTCCTATATTTTGCTTTAACAGATATCCCTCAGTGTGAGTCCATCCACTGGAGCCTGGTCAACCTATCTAGCATCACTCCCTTAAAGCCCAACTCTAATTCCTCAGTTAAGGTTGGGGCCTCCTGACCATCTCCTCAGTTCTGTGCTGGATTTTCTAAAGTTTGAGTTTGTGTGGGGCTTGTGCATGTTGTCACCATTGCTGTAAGTTCATATAAGCAAGTTCCCAGAAGCCCATAAAACTGTTTCCTTGTGGTCATATGCTACCCCTGGCTCTTACAATCTTTCTGCTTCCTCATACACAATGGTCCCTGAGCTCTGGGTAGGTGAGGTTTAATATAGGGGTCTTATCCAGAGATTCTGCAGTCTCGTTGCATGAGCAAGCTTTGCTGGTGAGAGTCGAGGGATGCATTATTATTATCTCTTCCCCACTTTCAACTATGTTAGGTATACCAGTTCCATTGTGGATGTTTCACTTAGGGCTGGGTATATTGTAGACACTTGTTCTCTGTGTTTGACCAGTTGTGGAACTCTGTAATAGTTTGTATATGCTACAAAAAGAGGCTTCTTTGATGAGTGGTGACAAGAATAACTATCAGGGTAGTCTGGAGGTCTCAGATAAGAAAATCAGGAAAGGGAGCTAGAGCTGGGGTGAGAACAGCATGGGGGGGTCTAAGTAGCTAGAGAGAAGCATGTTGGCCCTGAAGCATCAGAATGTGGCTCATTTTGAATCTAGCTATTTAAATGGTTATGCTAAACATTTCATTGGCTTTTTGTTAATGTTTGACTGTCCATCATCATAAAATGGAGGAATCTGATTTTATTCATGCTAACTTGTACCACACACTATGAGAATTTCCTTTTCATAGCATCTCTTCATGTTGTTCTTGCTTTTCTGATGGACCTTCTCAACCAGACTTCCCTGTCTTATTTTCTGTCTTTAGTTTCATAGCTCATTTGTTGAACTTCCCTCCTACATACATTTTTAGAAGAGCATTTTGTATTTTAGAACTTTTTCATTTTTGAAAACTTGACTATTGAAATTTAACTATATACTAATAGTATGTCATGTGTAATATTTAGTTTAATTCAACATGCACTGGGATGACAGCTCTTGATTAAATTTGTAGGTGACATTATTTCAATTTCAATTCTTAAGACATATAAAATGAATATTCTTCCATTTTTCACATTAAGGTTGCTATTGATGAATGTAAGAAAAGAGGTCATTCAACATCAAAATAATGGCTAGTAACATAAAATGAACTTTAAAAGATAAAACATTAGTATTTAAAGTGCTGTCTTCACATGAACTATGAGTTAGGTTCATGAGTATGGAGAAGAAAACACAGTAGGAGTTACCTGGTAATCATCTGTGCGCTTATGGAGCTTAACACCATCTGGTTCAACTTCTTAATATTTCTTCTTCAAACCCCTTAACAGGCAGCACCACTGACATACCATATGTCTCTCTTAGATGGTAATAACTCATAAAAAAGCAAAACCAATACATTGCTGACATGTATGCTAATAAGACCCACTCAGACTGCAGCTGTGCCACTTCATGGAGATTTTCTATTGGCTCTGAGGCTTCACACTCTTCCTATTATTAATAATATTATAAATGAAATATAAACCCAGTCTGTTATAATATGGAGTCACCAAATATACTCTGATGATTTTGACCAAAACTTAAGCACCAAAGACAAATTATCAAGTTAAATAAACAGTTCTATCATTAAAATATCATTGATTTTGTCCTTAACATATGCTTTATAAATTTAGGGGGGATTTTTATACCCTTAAATTTCCTATTATGTAGAAATAATTTAGTTAATTGTTTTTTAAATTGTCAAATCAAAATCAAAACCACAAAAATATTCACAAGTCCTTACCCAAAACAGATTGCAAACTTGGCAAAAGATTTATCGATATATCACCAACCCAACACAATGCCTAGAATGTCACATTCATTTATGGAAGCAATAAGCATCTTCTGTGGTATCTCAGTTAATGCAATTTTTTTCTTAAATTCTACTTTTACACATTACACATTATTGTTCTAAACTAATAATGTCAGGAATGATATAACTCTTGCATCAATTCAATCACCCTTTTATAAATTCCAGATATACTGAATATACTGAATACCTACTCCAAGCCAAGACCTGTGCACAGTTTTGAGAAGGTGGGAAACACTGACCCTCACTCCATCCCTGTGTTGATAAAAAATAGGGATCACAATTGTAAGAGAAATATATTACATTACATCTTAATGAAATATAGACATAATTTTGAGTGAGGCATTCAAAATGTCTTGTCTGTTAACATTTCTCATTCACTTAATTGTAAGAGTAACATACTTTAAATCAAGAATTATGTGAGTGTGTACATTCAGAACTGATGAAATGAAGATTAAGATGTCATGCCACTTTGATGAATGTTTCTTTTACAAAGGAATTATAAAAAATTTAAATAGTGGAATAATAATAAATTGTAAAGTCAAAATTTGGAAATAAAAATCAAACATAAGTGATTATAGTGATATCTTACTTTGACATAAGAAATAACTTGCAAGGTTTTCAGATCAGGAAAGTTCAAATATGAAAATCCAGGAGAGAGAATTAGCAGGAAGTATAGACAAGTGAGATTCTGTCATAGAAATACTCAGGAAATGGTCTTATCTTTCTTTTACTCACAAGGAATAAGATTTGAATCCTCTGTGTGAATAAGGATAGAGCTTTGATCACTGGAAACTGTAATATTGCATAGTATTATATATTAGCAGGTGAATTTTAAGAGATAGTTATGTCAAGATAAACTACTGTGACCTTACTCAGTTCCACTTATTAGTATTACATGTGCTTCCTCGAAGAATGACTACAGTGGTGTGCTAGTTGTACAGGCCTCCTATGGATAGATGGAATACTGTTAGAATTAAACCACCAGGTGTGGTTTAATTGGTAGGGGGAAACAAGAGCACAAGTAAGACATGAGAACCCACATTCTTGCATTCTTGCACAATTCATTCCCATCATAGAAAGTAAACTGAAAGAAAATACTTTAATTTCAAATGAAAAGTGCATCTGGTTGCAAAGTTGGCTTATATCCCATGTCCTAATGTATCAGGCTAAGCTGTGAAACTGATTCAAGGTTTTGAGTTTAATCTTAACTGTTTTTTTCTCTATCAGTTAACTCTAAGACTTGGATTCTGGGAATGCACATTCAGATGAGAGAAGATGGCATTAGCAGAAAGGCTCCTTTCAGCTGCAGTGGCGTTTGTTGTCTATTCGTTCACTAGGCTGATGGAGGCTGGGAAGCTTTACGTGCTACGTGCTCTGAAAGAAGAGCAATAAGGTGCCATGATGTAGATCCATGTCCTGTGACAGAAAAACACTCAGAAGAGAGGAGAAACAGTAAACTTCTGAGGTTGTTGCACTTCGTTATTTTCCCTGTTAAATTATCCTAGACTATTTTATCATTCAAATTATTCTTACACAAAAACACATAGCTAACGAAATTTTCTGCAAAGAGGTAGACGTAGAAACAAATTGAGTTTTGGTGAATTTAAGTACTGCATTCCTATTATTCAAATATATGCAAACACTTGTGCATTTCTATGATAGCACCTTAGTTCTGACTTATCTCCCAGAAGGGAAAAAAATAATCCTATAAAACTATAACCACGATTTTCATGTAAGCCAGCAGACAAAGATTCTTAAATTCAAGTTATATAATATACTGTCACAAACAGTGCTGAGTTGAGCAGGGAGTGACAGGGAGGGCAGGCTTTGGTAGCAATACAACTTGAGAAGGAAGGGGTCCCTGATAGTTACAGACTATTAGGAACCTATCACCAAATCTATGCATAAATCAGTGGAAATCCCTGCCCAGAGTCTGCAGTGCTACTAGAGAGTCAGGTACCCTCACGATGGTACCAAGACAGGCATCCTCACAATGGTGACCAAGTACTACCCTCCCAAATGTGGAAGACTCACAGAAAATACTTGGAATATAGAACTTACAAAATGGAGGGAAGGCAAGGATTGTCTCACTTGAAGGCAGGGCAAACAGGAGAATACAAGGGATGGAATGGAGTTCTACTGAGCCAGAGGGTTCAGAGAAGCTGGACAGCAGCAGGTCCACAATGTTCTGTAAATGATGCAACAGTTTCATGGGAATAAATGAAGAGCATGCCCTTGAACTGTGACCTCCTTATCTCTTCATAGAGAAAAACCATGCTTTCTAGTCAGCAAGGTTAGTGCCTACATTTAAGAAACACTGAAGGAATTTGCTTCGCACAGCATTAGAAACAAGAGAGACCCTGCCTAAGCAAGGTGGAAAAAGAGATCCACTCCTGAAAGTTGTCCTTTGACCTCCACATGTGCACAGTGACATATGTT
>NW_008358642.1:2308802-2345953 GCF_000622305.1 Nannospalax galili | reverse complement strand
GGGATGGACCTCAGGTCCTCATGCTTGCATGACCATCCTTGTACTGACTGAGCCACAGCCCATACTTTATGCTTTGGTTAAGGGTGTTCATCACTCCAGCAAAGACATATCATTTGAGTCCCAATGTTTTTCAGTACAAAGAGAAGGAGTTGAAGGAGTTTGCACTCACCGTTGGTATACTTTCAAACTCTATGACTGTTAGATTCTGTTCTTGTTTTAGTGTTTGCCTTGAAGTCTACTAAAAATATAACAGTCAAATATAGGAGTCTATAAACCATGTCAATAAAGCTACACAGAAAGTATGAAAGTTATACATTATGATAAAAATATCTTTTGAACATTTATGTTTTTGGTCACATTTCTAAACAAATTTGATGGTGTGATTAGTTCTTAGAGAATGTGTACTGTAACCAAGAAACTAAGACCATTTACTATGACCAAGAGACACTTTAGTGGTAGCTGGTAAGGCTGAGACTCACATATAGTGGACACACACACACACATGCATGCACGCACACACACACAAGCACACACACATACGCACACACACACAAGCACGCATACACACACATGCATGCGTACACACACATGCATACACACGCGCACACACACGTGCACACAGGCATGCACAGACACATGCATGCACACACACATGCACACACATATGCACATAAGCACACATGCACAGGCACTCACATGCATGCACGCATGCACACACACACACACACACACACACACACACACACACACACAAAAGCACACACACACATAAACCTTTTTTTTTTTTAAAAAAAAAGAGAGAAAACAGAAAGATTCTGAATGAAAGAAAGTAAGGGTCATTTTAGGGGGTAAATGAGAAAAATAAATAAATAATCTCCCTTTTACAAAAAGGAAATGTAAGTGTAGATCAGACGTGGTTGCAATTCCAGCACTCGGGAAGCAGAAAAAAAAGACTGCAAGTTTGAGGTCAGCATGGAATACACAATGAGATCCTGTCTTAAAAAAAACTGTAGCCCCAAAATTACTCATTCCTCCAAAAATGTGTGGGTGCTTGGGGCACCCTGGGCAAAGGGTCATTTTTGGAACTGCGGCCATTATTTGAACACCAGGAGAGAGGTGTGAAGCCAGGGGAGCAGCAAATGGTGGGGTGTGGCAAATGGTGGGGCATCCCACGGGGCTCAGAATGGGGCTTGAATGGCGTGGGGGTTATGAGACATCATTTCTTTGTAAGTCATCCCCTGCCAAACGTCATATAAACTATGCAAAATTCAAATAGAATTGTGTTAGGTTGGTTTTATTAACCAGCATCAGAACCAGGAGACCCGGTGACTGAGAGCCAGTCTCTCAGAGGTCAGGAAGGAGAAAATTTAGCGAAACACAAACAAAACCAACAAAATGGAAAAAGAAAAAGTTATTATTAAAGATAATTAAAGATAAAAATATTGGGGCTGGAGAGATGGCTCAGCGGTTGAGAGCACTGACTGCTCTTGTAGAGGACTCGGGTTCGATTCCCAGCACCCACATGGCGGCTACAAACCGTCCTTAACTCCAGTTCCAGAGAAATCCAAAGCTCTCTTCTGACCTCCATGGCATTGCATTGACACTGGTGCACTCACATGCATGCAGGCAGTACATTCATACACAAATAAAAATAATAAATAAAATATTTTAAAAAATACAAAAAATATTGTCTCCACAAAGTCAAGGTAGACCATATATATTGTATTATATTTTAAGGATATGCTCATACCGTTAAATGCACATTTCCCCAGCATATCCTTATATAACTGTACTTTATGATGACTGTACTTTAAAAATTAAGACAGAAAATATTATTTTGGTCCTTAAGCAAAAGGACAATTTACTTGTAAATGAAAATAAATTCGGTATTAATTCTCTATAGTAAAATTTCACATCCAGGAGAAGGAAATGCCTGTTAAGTCAATCAAGAAAAGAGATGGGGGACTCGAGAGATGGCTCAGAGGATAAGAGCACTTGCTACACTTGCAGAGGACCCAGATTATATTCCCAGCACCCACAAGGCAGCTAGCAACCATTTATAACTCAGGTTCGAGGGGATCTGACACCCTCTTCTGACCCGCACAACACGGGTGCACTTGCATACATGCAGGCAATATACTCTGACACATGAAATAAAATTAATAAGTAAAATATAAAAAGAAAAGAGATGGGAAACTCATAGATTCATGTTCATCGCAACACAATATCTATCAACTGCAAGCACCCCTGAATTCAGGAAGCACTTTACAGTAAGGACAGGAAGAATTTCTCCAAGGAATCTACCATAGGGCAAACTCTCTAAGTTGTTTTATTTTCTCTTCCTGTCACAGTGGCAAAATATGCTTGACAAAAGCAACCTAAGGAAGAAGGAGTTTATTTTGACTCACAGTTCAAGAACACAGTTCAGGGGAGGGAAGAAGTTACAGCAGCGGGAGCCTGAAGGACCTGCGTCATATCACACCCACGATCAGAAATAGCATGAATGCTCACTGTTCTTCAATTCTTCACTTTTATGCAGTCCGGGATCCCAGCCAGGGAATGGTGCCAACCACAGAGGGAAGATTTTCCCACCCCAGTTAATCCCTCACAGGCATGCCCAGAGGCTAAATACTCCATCATGGTCCTGCAAGGAAGCTTACCTCTTTTTTATGTTTCCAGATCCTATCAAGTTGACAATAAATACTACGTTTCACATCAGCCTAAGGCTCAGAAGATGAAGCATTTCAAGAAAAACAAGGAGTATCAAATTTATTCATCTGTAGATCTAAGAGAAGTACACCATAGAAAATGCTAACACATTTTATACTCATGATTCTAACAATATGCAAATAATTCAATCATGACCATTTGAAGGGAAGATAAGGGAAGAGTGTAGGCAGCGGAAATTAGCTTTCTGATTGCCATGTCTATATCAGGAAAGAGTGATAGAATACTTTTATAACTCACAAGCACATTAAGTAACACTAATGCAAATATTAAGAAATATATTACAAAAATCAAATAGCCTTTGACTATATATATATATTCATACACATACACAAATATGTATACTGTACATACAGTATATACATTTTAAGTCAGCTTAACAAACAATGCATTTCCCTGTGGCTGTTTCATACTTCCTTAGTATTATTTTTCTCTCCTTGTCATTTCTCCCTCAATATTTCCCTCACCCTTCCCCCTTCTGTTCCCACTTTAAGTCCCTTCCTCTGTCATCTGTGTTCTGTTATCTGCTTCTCTGGAGCTTCGCTTAAACCATGGTACCTTTTCTACTTTCCTGGTTTCTGCTGTTACTTCAGTTTATGTCCTCACATCTAAAGATCCAAAGCTAGGATCTGCAAATAAGGGAGGAGATGTGGCATTTGTCTTTCTGGTTCTGGGTTACCCCAGTCTGCATAATCTTTTCCAGTTCTATCCATTTACTTGCAAATTTCATGATTTCATTTTTCATTGAAGCTAATAGAACTCTATTTTGTATATTATCACCTTTTAATTATCCATTCATCAGTTACAAGATTTTTAGGTTGCTTCCATTTCTTAGCTTTATGAAAAGAGCAGCAATGAACATTGATGAACAAGTATTTGTGTAGTAGGATATCTAGTCATTTGGGAATGTGATAAGAAGAGGTATAGCTGGGTCAAGTGATAGATCTACTTTCAGTTTTTTATGAATTCCCAAAACTGATTTCTACACTGGCTGCACCAGTTTGCAATGTCACTGGCAGTGAATGAGGCCTCCCCTTTACATCCTTGCCATCATTCCTCATTCCTTGATTTTAGCCATTCTTACTGATTAAATGTAGATGAAAATTGTATTTCTGATCCCAGGGCCAGGCAAGGGAAACTTTCCTCAAGTTATTGGTCAGGGTAGACCAAGGGCCCAAGCAACTCCCAAAATAATACAGGCTATTGAGACATAGCCCTTACTGCCTCCCAGAATTTGAAGGTAAGAATCTATTGCTGAAAATACCACATACTTCAGACATAGGGCTTGAAAGAATTCATGGAGGCCTCCTCCTTGAGGACTAGCTCTAGTAGTTTAAGAAGGCACCATGCAAGCAGACAAGAGAGAAAAGCTATCAATGCTCCTACCCAGTTGTAAAGCCTATGGACCACAACGATGATGAGAACAGCAAAATATTCCTTAATGGTACAATAGTTGCAATTTTATCTTGGTTGTTACCAACAGCTATCTAATTTGACTTAAGGCCCATTCCATAGACTGGTACTGTAAACATAGACTAATACCCATGTTGGAGAGCTTAGAGACTCTAGAGGAGAACATATACCTGCCGTATAATTTCTTACCATATTCAAATATTTATTCTTGTAGCCACATAAGAGTGTATCTCCTACCATTCAGCAAAGAAGCTTATTTTTCAACAGATGGAGCCTATTACAAAGTTCCATAACTGCTAAATATGTAGAAAATAAATGACTGTGGGGAACCCAGCCCCAATTGATACATTTTTAATGGAACTTCTATACCTAAGATTCAAGGGACATCACAGAAGTGGGGAAGAAGGATTGTAGGTGTCAGAGGACTAGGATATCTACTGCTAGACAGTACATTCTAGACATGGCAGAGAAGTTGCTCCCACGAAATATCAACAATATGGTTTCCTAAACAAGACCTTTGTAATGACAATAACAGTTGACCTGCCAACATGTATAGAGGAAATTTCTCAAAGTATCACCTCTCCATGAAGAGTCACAGTCACAGATAATCTATGGTTGTTGACAGAGAGAGAAGTGGCGTTCTCCAAGGAAGAGGTCCCTGACAGGTTGTCGAATCCCAAGTGGTCAGCCCTAAACACATATACATGCTAATAAAAGCACTACTAAATGGACTCAACAGATATGTGTGTGTGTACATACATATGCATCAATAATAAAGAAGATGCCATGAAACTGAGAGGGAGCAGGGGGAGTAGGAAGAGACTGGGCAGGGGAGATTATGTAAATACAGTAGTCATGCATACAATTACACAAAAGAAAAAAGAAAAATCAACAAAATTAGTCATCAGAGTAGAGGAGAAAAATAATGGGGAGAGACTTTCTAAGGATATATGTATATAAGATTTTTTGTGGTTATAATCCTCTGAAATAAAAAAAAATCCCATAATACAGGAGAAGTGAAGAAATTAGAAATGTCACAGAATCTAATTTTATTGTGGTTAATAGTGAAGGAAGCCTTAGATATTGTCTATGCATGAGAGGAAGTTTAAATGTGAGCAAATGTATGAAAAATTATAAATATATATACTCTATGAATTAAAATACACAGTCATTTTAACAATATAAAATGTTTTCTAATAATATTAGGGAGTAATACCCACTTAAATATATACATGAAATACATTTAAACAGAAACATTCAAAATTTAAATAATAAAAATCTGACAAATTCAAACAGATATCAGGCTGTTTTAATGTTACCGTGTTCTTTGCTTATGTTTTTATTTCTTCTCAAATTTTTGTTCCAATATTTTAGTAATCCTTATTTTTTTAATAATCATAGCAGAGTACACACAAGAAGAAAAGTAACTGACCCAGATCCCAAAGACTGGGGTGGACCGCTTTCTTAATGGCCAGCGACCCTTGTCTTAAGATTTGGTGTAATAAAAACAAAAGAATCCTTATTTCATACTGCTTTTATTATGATCCTAACCTTCTGAGGCTAATTCTCCTCTTGTTTCTGCTGTTTCTTTATAATATACATTTCTCTTTTTTCTTTTTTGAATAATATTTTATTATTTCTATTTTATGTGTAGGAATGTATTGCCTGCATATATGTTAGTGCACCTGTGCTGTGGAGTGCCCGTGGAGGTCAGAAGAGGGCGTCTGATCCTCTGCAACTGGAGTTATGGATGATTGTTAGTGGCCAAATGGGTGCTGGGAATCAAACCTGGGTCCTCTGCAAGAGCAGTAAGAGCTCTTAACCACTGAGCCATCTCTTAGCCCCTATAAAACCTATTTTTCTTGAGTTTTTTTTTATTATTATTACTATTACTGGAGAATTACAACAGAAAAGCACACAGGTCTAAATCTCTCTCCACTTTTTGGCTACCCTTCACAATCTTGATACTGTTGTTTATTTTCAATTTCCTCAGTTATTTGATTATTGAAATTCTCAAGTTTCTAATTACATCAGTGTGAAGGATGGGCAACAGGGAGTTTACCAAGTCACAGAGGACTAGAAATACCTCTCATTTTCTTAACAAAGTTATTTTCTACTTGTAACTTTCCAGAAAGAATGTTGAGTTATAGTCATAAATTTTCTGTGACATGGAAAAATCACTTACCAACACAAGTCTCTATTTTAGCTAATACTGAAAAGATATGGCTGACAGAAGAAGGAAGTTGACAGTAAAGTTCTCACGCAGAAAGGTGTCTGAACAAATAACACAATCCATGGTACTCCCAAGAGCAGAAGCTATGCTTTAGTGACACTTCAAACGGTGTCACTTTCACCTCTGTTAATCCTCCCAAATTGAGTTGGCAACATCTTGTGATCAACCATATCAAAAACAGTTGATAGATGAAATGCCATTAACGGAATGAGCAGCTATCCATCATGCGGTAAAAATTCATCCATCACCCATGTACCAAACCCAATTCTATCTTATAGTGAAATATACACACTCCATTGAAAACTGTCAACTTCTAATGACCTAAAACTTCTCTTCCAAGGCCTCATGACAACACTCAAAGAAAGAGCATAGAAAGTATATGGATGATCAGTAAAAGGGCTTCAATGATACAATACATATTATCCCAAATAGTGAGATAGCCAACATAACATTCATTTAACTCACATAATATGATGCCAGAGTTTTCTGCTAAGGAAACAGCTTGTTTCATGCACTGTTATACATCTCATACTAGCAAAGTACATTTTCTTTTTTGTTGTTGTAAATGCATTTGGTGTGCATGAGTGTGTATATTATATGCATGCCCACATGTTTTTGTGTTCAGTGTGTGTGGGGGGGGTGCATGTGCATGTACGCATACATGTATGTGTTGGCCCAAAGTTGACATATATGTCTTTCTAGATTGCTCTACACTTCAGTTTTATTGTCTCACTGAACCTGGAGTTTGCCAATTCCAGCTAGTTTATTTATCCAGCTTGTCCTATGAATTCCCTGTCTATGCCTCCCAAGTGTTGGAATTAGAGACAGTGGTCATGCTCCTCTGTCTTACGCATGGGTTTTAGGGATCTTAACTCCAGTACTTACATTTGTCTAACAAGGACTTTGTCCACTGAACCTCATCGTCATCATCCTTCCCATTATAGCTTTCAAATAAAAAAAGCTTAAGAAAAGTCTTATAAGTTAATTTTAATCATTGTCTCAAGTTTAACATTGGAAGCATATATAATTGGAGTAGAAGTGAAATTAAAGAGCTATTAAAGCGTGTTAGAAAACAAATATTTCTTCATGCAGATGTTCAATCTAATCATTTGCCAATAGAAGACATAGCTTCTACATTCCATTTTAATGAAATATGTTTAGCAATTACACAACTTGATATTGTTCCATTTTCTATGAAGAAATTAAAAAATTTGCTATAGATAATTGGATGGACAATGTGATTTTTAAGGTAGAATTATCAATTGTGGTTAGACCTTTAAGAAAAATGCCGATTCAATAGTTTCTATGATTCAGATGCATGATATGAGCAACAATTCCCCACACAGCAATGATTCACTATTTTGTCTTAAATTACCTACACCCAAAAATACTGTAAACACCTGCACCAAAGTTAATAATGATGAAAATCGCGAGAAGAAATATGAAGCCCTGTGATACATTTTACATGCATTTAAATGCATATGTATAGTTGAGTTTTCCAACTACTGAACTATTTTTCTTAAATTTCCACCTCAAGTAAATGGAAATTTTCATTCTTGTAATATATTGCATATTAAAAATGAGCTGTGTTTTTATTGATTTTGAAAGCAACTCTTCCAAGTATGAAAGTAATAGCTTTTTGATTGATTCAGTCAGGATGACATGGAGAACACAGGGGGAATTAATCAGAAAGAGTTGGTAAAAGACCTGTTCATAGTATAGATTTCCATTTTTTGTGTCATTGTTCTCTTGTTAGAGACTTGATGGACTGTTTGCATCAGGTTGAATGATAAAATGACTAGAACTTGAAGGGTCATAAGCAAAGATATGGAAGAATTAAATGTATTTTGAAATTAAAGGCAGACACAGGGTTTCACCTCACAGAATTCTAAATAGGAATGGTGTGCATTTTTAGCCAAGTAAACACTTAATCGTGATAGAAAAGAATCAAACAAAACATACATAAGCAGTATTAAGAAAACAACTTCCTGAAGATGTAGTGCACTGTATTATAGGCTTGAAATTTGCTAAGAAGGGAGAACTTAAATGTTCTTATCATTAAATAAACAAGAATACAATAGACCTGTTACATATTGAACATGTACTATGCCTGTAAAAATCTGTTACATATTGAACAGGTACAGCTTGAGTATGGTGACCGTTTCACAGTGTGTAAATATAAAACACAAAGAATTGTGCCTTAATACACATGATTCCTATTTTTCTACCTTATCTTAACAAAGGAGGAAGTAGAGAAAAGAATATAACTTTGCTTTGCTATACTGAACAGATGTTCCAGAAAATACGCATATAAATTACATTTATTTCCAACCAAATTGAGATAGTACTCTATAGCTTTGACACTGACATTTATTTATTTATTTTCCTCACGTGCTTCAGTAAAAGTTTCAAGAGCCCTGTCAGCACAAGACTCTGGACACCATATGTTGCCTGAATAAAACACAATTCTTTCCTGTACACTGTAATCACAGCCAGTGTAATCATTCCATAATGCCCATGACCTAGAAGGACATGGCACTGTGAGGGACTCAGTTTACCCCTGAGGCCACAGGGAATGGAATGTTTTCCAGAAAACTATGATCTGTGAAGTGTGCAAATCTGATCTGTTCCTGAGAGAAGCTAGCAAAACCATGAGCATCCAGTGATTTGTGTGAAAGACCAGGATAGAGATGGCAATGAAGACAGGAAAACACTAGCTAAAGAAACAGGAGACCGAAAGCTGGGATAGTTTATTATGTAAACAAACTCCTGAACAGAAAGACACTGAGGAGAAAATGCAGTCATAGTAAAGCACAACCACGCTGTGGACAAGAGGAAGGGCTCATGTCATGTTCTTATAAGAAAGAGAAGGAGCACAGAACACATTCCTAACACTGCATGGTATCATGACTTTCTCCAAAACTTTCTGGCAACCCAGGATGAGGTATATGAATCCAGAAATGATTTTCTGAAACAAAGTGAGAGAAGGGGGCTAAGAATTTTTACAACACTCTTTAAGAGATACACCATGCTGTGTAAGTCAAATGAAACACGAGGCCTTCGATGCAGTTTAAACAACATTGTGAGACTTGGAAAGATGACAGGAAGATGGAATTTATGATTTCTGGGATAGAACCCTGGTGATGCTTCCTTGTCCACGATGACCTACATGCCAATAATTCAGTGCAGTAGCTTCATGTCCGTCAATCCTTTCTTCATCCCAGTGCCAAAGCCTCCGCTGGTGCCCTTGTCCTATCCCAAGTGGTTATTCTGCTGAGATTTTCTAGAGTAGAGCCTCTCCATTTTCAATTTCACTTTCTTTTTAAAATTTCAAAGCAAACTTTTTAAAATATGAATATAATGAGACAATTTGCTTACATAAATCCACATTTCAAAACAAAAACACAGAGAATGGACAGATAGCTCAGTCAGTAATGTACTTGCCACACAAGCACGCATACCTGAGTTCAACCTCAAGTACTCTTGTTTAAACAACAACAATAAAAACAAAAACAAAAAACAAAATCTAACCAAACAAACAAACAAAAAACAGATGGAACAGCAATTCCAGCACTAGGGAGGCAGAGATAGGGGGATCTGTAGAGCTTGTTGGCCAGCCAGTCTAGCCAAGTCAGTGAAATCCAGGTTCAGTATAGTGTCTCAGAAAAATAAGGTAGAGCTCAATTGAGGATTATTCAATGTCAGTCTGTGATTTCCACATGCACCTACACAAACACGGACACAAACACATATGCAATAAATGATAAATAAATAAAAAGACAAACAAACAAATAAATTTAAAAAATAAACTCTATTCCAGGCACAACTATAACCCTCTAATTCAAAGGGCCATTTTGCAAAACGTTAATCTGTTGGCTGGAACAAAGATTCCATCTCCTTGATGCTCTGTCTGACAGGAGAGACCTCAACCTAGAGACAGCTTAAGTCTTCTTGACTATGTTTTAAAGGAACAGATACTTGGGCATTAAGAAAGTTCATTGAAAAGGGCTCCTATTGCCAAGCTTGATGATCTGAGTTCAATCCTTGGAACACACCTGTTGTATGGAGAGAAGCAATTCAAGGATGCCCTCCGATATCCACACATACACCATGGTACCTGTACGCACATCCAAATACACACAGGCACACATAAAAAGCAATTAATAAATAATGAAAAAGATAAATAAAGTAGCTAATGCTCTCAAAACAGATAAGACATTTCAGAATCTTGGTTTCTTCACATATTAGAGATATAATATGATTTTTAGTATATTTTAATTGAATTTTTGTATATTTCATATACAACATCTTAATCATCTTTTTACCCCCTTCCCCATCGGCATCCTCTCATAGCACCCCCAGTGGATTTCATGTATTCTGTCATTTATATTAAGACCTATTGAGGCAAATTAGGTCCCTCAGTACAAGCTCATCCACTGGGTTCTAGTCAGCCTATCTAAAGTTACTCCCTTAAAGAAGATCAGCTCTTGCTCACCCAGCAGTAATCAGCTGCCAGATGGTTCTTTGGCTAAATTTGGGGCCTGCGGCCCATATCCATAGTTCTATGCTGGGTTTTTGTCTGCTTGAGTTTGCATGGATCTTGTGCATGTTGTCACCATTGCTCTAAGTTCATATGAGCAGGGTCACAGAAGCTTGTAATATGATTTTTATGAAGCAGTTTTTAGTACATCAATGCTGCAACTGCCTTAATTTTCTATTAAATCAATAGTAAAATAGATGTAGATAAGATCTAGGCCCCTCTTCTACCCTTTGAGATATGCCACATGGTAGCCTGCTTTCCAGCAGGAAATCTCCAGTTGCCCCACTTGACCCAAGACCCAGGAAGGCTGCCTACATGCAACTGTCAACCCCTTTCATTCAGGTCACACAAAACCCTGCCACTGCCTTTCAGGGACTGCCACTTCCACTGGCTCCTCTCCTCATTTTGGGATTTGCAGAATCCCAGTCCACACCCCACCAGGGACTCTTCAGTGGTCCACTTAACCCAGAGACACAGGTAGGTTGCCTGCACCCCTTTGCTGCTCCCCATCCATTCAGATCAGCACCAAAACCATGACACAACTTTCCAGGAACTGCCAACTCCTCCTAGCCCCTCTCAGTCACTTGGAAGTTCACTAGATTTAGTCTAATCCATACAAGGGACTCCACCAACTGTGGGGAGAACCTGACCTCGACCTTCCTTTGGAACCTACCACATGCTGACTATCTGTCTGGGATTCTCCAGTTGTTCCATCCACCCTTTAGACTCAGGATCAGTCCATATTACCAGGGGAAATCTGTTCTAAGCTCTCTGACCAAGCAATTGCAGTCACCAGAGTGTAGTTTTCAAGCAGAGGATCTAGGATAGACTCAGTGGTACACAGCGGACAAACAAAGCAAATCAACATCACAGCCCTACTGTGAATAAGCCCCTGCTCGAATATTATAAACACCTCTGCTGACAAAAAGGTGATTTGAACAAAAAAGAAATAAAAACTCAACAAATTCCAGATGTGCAGATTCAAACAAGAAATAGAGCATCATGAAAAATCAAAATAGCATGTCTCCTCAAATAAATACAAATCCCATACTAATGACCCCTAATGAAAATGACCTGGAAGAACGTCCAGACAAAGCAGTGATTAGAATGATTATAGCTCTAGTTCAACAACTCAAAAATGACAAAAACAAAATCATGAATGAAATGAGAAAGTCATCCAAGCGTATGGAAACAGAGTTCAAAGTGCTGAAGAAAAATCAAAAGTGAAAACCTCAAAAAACCAACTTAAACTCTCAGCAGAAAACTTCCCTAACAGAATGGGTTATGAGGAGAACAGAATCATGGATGGAAGGCAAAGTAGAAGAATTGGACCACTAAGAAAAGTCAGTGATATTTTTTTTTCCAAGTATATGAAAGAAACATGGGAGAAATTTGTGACACCACCTAAACATTCAATTGTGGGTTTAGCAGGAGAAAAATACCACAGCAAAGACACAGAAAATAGTATCTTCAGTAAAGTCATAGAAAAAAATTTCCCAACCCTAGAAAAATAAATGTCCATCCGGGTACAAGAAGTTTATAGAAACCAAAAAGAACTTGAAAATGAATTGTTTGTGACATATTATAGTTAAGACATTAAACGGACTAAAGAAAGGATATTGAAAGCTACAAGAGAGAAAAGACAAGTCATTTATAAACGCAGACTCACTAGAATAAAAGCTGGTTATTTCACAGAGACTTTAAAGCGAGGAGGACCTGGGAAGGTGTATTCCAAATCCTGAAAAACCACAAGTGTCAACCTAGAAAATTATCTTTACATCAGCAGAAAATTTAAATTAGATTCATACCATTTACATTGTATAAAAATCAGTTTGAAATTGTTCAAAGAGTTTAATTTAAAACTAGAAACTCTAAAACTCCTAGATAAAAATATATGGAATACTCTTCAGGAAATTGGGTTAGTCAAGAACTTTATGAATAGACCATCAATAGCACAGGAATTATCCCCAAATATCAACAAGTGGGAATATATGTAATTATGAAGTTTCTGAATAGCAAAGGAAACTATCATCACAGCACAGACAGGCCACAGAATGAAAGAAAATCTTTCCATCTATACATCAGACAAGGGACTAATATCCAGAATATACAAAGAACTGCAGAAATTAAATATCAAGGAAATAAAATTTTTAATCAACAAATGATCCAACAGAATTAACAGTTTTCAAAAAAAAAATAAATGACCAACAAGTATTTTTAAAAGTATTTAACATCCCTAATCATCAGGGATATACAAATTAAAACTACTTTCGGATACCACCTTACCATTATTCAGAATGTTTAATATCAGGAAATCCAACAACAATGTTGGAGAGGGTGTGAAGAAGGGTTCTTTTCTCACTGCTAATGTGATTTTCTAGTAATGCCATTTTTCCTTAATTCCTAATATTTTGTTATCTAAATTATGAATAGCTATTAACTGTAAAATAGTTCATTGCAGTTGAACGCAGAGATGCTGCACCCACGGAACATCAACAGTATGTTTGCCTAAACAAGACATGAAGAATAACCACACCAGACAACGTGCCAATGGGGAAGAGAAAATTTCACACTGACTCAATCCTAAGTCAATAGCTTTAGGCTATCAATGGTTGCTGGGAGAGGGAGAATTAGTTTTCTCCAAGGACAAGCTCCGTGATAGTTTATCCAGTCCTAAGTGGTCAGACCTCAAATCATGTATACATAACCAACACTAAATGAACTCAGTTGGCTACGTGTGTGTATGTTTATGTATATATAGTATTAGAAGTAGTTCATTAATTTAAGAGCGAGTAGGGGACATAGGAAGAGTTGGAGCAAGAGGCAGGGAAGGAAATGATATAAATATAATACTCGTGTGCAATTCTAAAAAAAATTAGAAATAGTAGTTGAAGGGGGTCAGTCATTCACAGGAACATCAATGAACAAACTTTTCCTTATTTGAAACTTGAAAGTTTTATTTCAACAATATTTTACACAATCTTAAGCATCTTTCATATTTAAACCAATCTGTACAATATATAAGTATTTAGCTTTTATATGAACGCCATAATATGTCTGTCAATTTCATTGAAAGCAGTATAATAATTATGATTTAAGAAGTACATTGACATATAAAATATACCATTAAAGAATATAGAAGAAAAATTAAAAATTCACATATCTTTAGTTTCTATCCCTAAACTTTCTGGGTACAGGAAACTATTCAAACATTAGTCACCAGGCAATGGTTTTGACTCCTATCCCAGAACCTTATGTTGTAGCAAATTCTAAGTGAGTTTGCTCGAAATGTATCCATAGATTCCTGGTGTACACCAGAGAGTCTCAGGAATGCTCAGCTCATATAATATCCCTCAAATACATACACAATATCTGGCCAATATAAGGGAGTGAGATTCATGTTCTTACTGATAATCCTTCATTCTCTGTAAGAATGAAATATGCTTACTTTGGCCTTCCATAGATAACACAGTTTCTGAACTCCTTTAAGTCATGGTCCTTTCCTAGCACTAGGTTTATCTTTCTAACTTCGACATATATTTATTTTTCTTGATCAGTTTCAATAAACCTATATAAGATTCTGAAATGAAGTAAAAAAAATTGAACTTAGTATGTCTGTATATCAAAGTTCAGAAAATACATTCTCCCTCTCCTAATGTGTCTTTCAAAGTAAGTTGAGCTATAATTTTGTAAAATCTTCTGTGGAGAAATACAATTTGGAGAAGGAATCTGGAGCCTTCATCTCCAGCCACAAAAGTCAATAGATCATTGTGACAGGTCTTTGAGCCATATGAAAGATCAATATTAAGGCATTTACCTGTGGAGATTTCAACATTGTGCCATAGATTTTAACTTGCTGGCTCAGTTTCCAATCTCCAGCCTGCTCTTCCACAGAAACACAGCCAAATATAGGTGTAAACCGCACACTGAAAATACGCCTTTATTTTCTGTTATTTTTAATGCTTTGAAAAAAATCAGTTGTAATACCTTTTCTTGTGACCAAAAGACTTTAGATAATGTTAGTAAAGGTAAGTAAATTTAAATGAAAATAACTTAAGAGGTTCTATTAACCCAACAGGACCCTTTTACATGGTATGGTCTTTATGTGATAGCTTACCTAAGTCTGCATTTACTAAGGATTGTAGAGATGCAAATATCACCATGGGCATGGAAATGTCATTTTGATAAAAGAATTTCTCATTTCTGTTATGGAAGTTAAGATAAGAAACTGTGTTTCTTCTGCTGTGGATGCATCTAGGTAGAAATTTGAGGAACAAATAAACCAGAATTCATTTGCTTTCTATTAGAACACTGTAGTTTAACTCTCCACCACTGTGCTAGCAAGTCATCAGTCTTACAGAAAGACCTGCTATAAAGTGGTTGGATTCACATAATTCTGAGGGCCCTGGTAGTAGGCTGGGTAGTCCTATTGGCTGGGAAAATGTCAAAGTCTTGATGGATTCTGTCTCCAGGCTGTGCAGTAGATGACATCAAAGCACTCATCAGAGGAGCATGGATTTTGAAAAAAATGGAATCTTGCAATTAAATGTCTTCTTATTTTTCTATTTTTATAATACCAGAAAATTTCAACAGATGTATCTATGGTATTATTTGAGACACTGCAACAAAATTCTTACACGGTGAGATGAATATTTGCTTATTTTCTGTAGAAATATAAACATGCTGAGTTGTATCTCCTTATGTGGTAGAGTGAATTTTGTAAGCATATGACTATATATAAAACAGTCATACTTTGTTTAAAAGTTCTTTAACTTAGTCTAGATTTCTGGCCAACAAAAAAGAGATGTTTTGTTTTGCAGGTAGATGTCTATGTTGTTAGATTTTGTCAAGGGAAATGAACACAAATGATGTCTTCACTCCAAGATAATCCAGTTAAAGTGCTCTAAGTAATTCGGTTTGACAAGTCCTTGCCTACCATGTAGATAGAGAGGAATAATAAATAACAAATTGGAAAAAGGCCTGTGTCCCTGATGGACTCTTCGGCTGAAAGTTCTGTGACCTACCCTTATTGGACAGCAGAGTGGGATACAAATTATGATGATAAGTGCAGAGATATTAACAGTAGTTTGTTTTCAAGTTAAGACCATCTTCACTATGTCTAACCATTTGTACCTTGATAAAATCTTTTGCTATAAGAAAGGGGAGATAAAAGCAGCAAATAAGTGAAATGCTATTTCAAAGTTAAGTGAAGAAGGGTTTATAAGGAATGTAGAGCAGCACCTGGCACACTGTAAACAAAATATTTTTGTTTGGGTAGTAGAAGAACAGATAAGAGGACATTTTTTGAAAGTTAAATGTCTTAAAGTCTTCTGAACATTTTGTTTTTCTATTTCCTTCTGTGCAAAGCCTAGTTCTCTTCTAAATCACATGTAGGGAGTTTTCCTTAGAGCGCAGGCCTAGACACAATGCTTTTGTTGTATACTACTTCCCAAAATCATTTCATATACCCATGTTACAACTGTTTTCACTGTGGAAGCATGACACTGAAGTTTAGACTTATAATTGTGAATTGACCTTTAAATCAAACCTTGCACAGTCAGTTTTATATTTGATACCAATGTGCTCCATTATCAGTATATCTAAGAGTAAGCTAATATTTATCCCTATTCAAAAAAATTATTAAATAGTTTACTGTGGGAAATCCCATCATCAGTCTAGTATAAAACCTGGAAAATAAATCTGAGTCATTCCTAATATAATGCCAATCCATTCTCTTAAAATATCTGTTATTTTTAAATCTGGATGGTTCATAAACAGACAAAACCCCACATTTATTTTTCAAAGATTTGTAAGTAGAGAATGCTAAGATCAAGGAACCACTTTAGCACTGCTGAGTGCCATTTTCCTGGTGCATAGGACACAGCTGCCATCCCTAAATGGTGGAAAGACTAACCTAGTCTGGGATTTTCCTTTACAACAGCATTCATTCCAATCATGAAAATGGTCCTCATAGCCTAATCACCCCTTTAAGGCCCTATCCTCAAATAATTTTATTTTAGGGGCTAGGATTTTGACATATGAATTTTCAAGGACACACTAACATTCACACCATAGCAAAAGATGTTGTTCTTTACTCAGAGTCAGCTGAACAGCATTTCAAAATTGCTTTCTTATCTATTTATGTTTCTATTCTCCCTGTCCTAATCCACAGTGCTATTATATAAACTGTGGGTATAAGCCCTTAAATCATCCACTCATGTCAATTTAGCCTCCAGTCAGTCTATTCTAATAACTATAGTCAGAGTGCCATTTTAGTTTTCAAATTTATCTCACCAGTACCATAGCTTGTAACACTTATATGATTTTCTATTCGTCCCTAAAGTTCGAACCATTTATCTACTACAAGTCATGGCGTTGTCCCACATTTCCCTCTTCCAGGGTCAATTAACCCCTCTCCTCTTTGTTCTCTCAACTCACACTGGTTTTCTTTCAATCTGCCATATTTTAAGCTTCTCTCACATATTATGCATATTTCTTCTCTTTTTTCCTGGGGTGGTTCTGTTTATTTATTTTTGGGTATCTTCACAATAAACCACGCATATTTTCACCAGTAAACCATTATCATTAAGATACCAGAATAACTGCTTTACCAAGTTTTAGTCTTTCAGAATCATGACCCCTTTTTCATATCATAAAACCTAAGTAATTTTACAGATTATCATTTGATTAATTGCCATCTCTCTTAGTGAACTATACTCCATGATAGAAAAAAAGACTGTACCTGGGTCTTCTAATCTTTGGCAATCCAACAGCATTTTTCAAAGAAGTGTTCACTGAACTAATTTTTTGAAATGGATGAATGTACCTAGAGGACAGACAAGTATTTACTCCTTCATCTGAGGAAAAACACATCAATAAATGTTTAGAATAAAAAGGGAACAATTAATTAAGAAATAAAAGGTTTGAGAAAAACCTCTCTAGTAATAGAAAATATGTTATTCTGGTGCTGAAATTTTACTTTTATAATTTTTATAGTCACATATTTAAATGTCTTTTGAAGAAAGGAGAGAAAGAAAAACTTTTATACTTATTAATGGGAATTTGAACATATGAAACCTTCCATAAATGTACTTAAACTCTAAGGAAAATGATAAAAATATTATCTAGTATTAAATCTATATATGTTGAAGAATTAAAAGAAAATATTTTGCTTTCACTTGAAATGAAGGCAGAAGATATAAGCAGTGTTATTCTAGAAAAGTCAGATTTGAAATAGTAAAGAATGACATGCAAAGTACGGAATGCTTATGTGGCAAGATGATAGCACCAGCACAAAAACAATGGAATGGATCTTTAATCTAGTGGTACTTGAGGTAGAGGCAGGAGGATTAGTGCAAGTTTGAGGCCAGCCTGGGCTACATAGAAAGGAAAATACTGGAGAGAGAGAGAGAGAGAGAGAGAGAGAGAGAGAGAGAGAGAGAGAGCCAGAAAGGAGAAACCTCCCCTGAAATTGTTGATAAAGGTAGTCCAAGTGTCTCCCAAAATAGCATAAGCTATTGCCACAATCCTTGGTTACCTCCTAGAACTTGAAGATAAGACTCTACTGCTGAATACAGGACATATTTTGGACACAGGACTTGGAACGATTGAATTGAAACTGACAGAGAAGCCTCCTCCCTGAAGACTAGCTTTCATATGCAAACTGCCAAGAGAGAAAACAAATCAATGATTCTACCCAGCTGTAAAGTTTATCAATCACAACAATGATGGGCACAGAAAATTATCTTTATTGGTGCAGTAGTAGCACTTTTTATCTTGGGGGTAATCAATAGCTATCTAATTGCATTTAAGGCACCCTGAATCGGAGGGAACTCATAACATACTATAAACATATTCGGGTACACGTGGCTGGAGATGGCATAGATCCTAGAGAAAAGCCTGTCATATTCTTAGGTCGATTTAATTTCATGCTATATTATAAATACATATCTTTATATTTACTGAAAAATGTACTCTCACTACACATCAAAGAAGCTTCTTTTTACAACAGATGGGAGACAACTGATCACAAAGAATAAGTGTCTTTGGGTGCCTAGTCCTAAGTGACACATTCACTATACAATCTATATACCTAAGACTAAGAGAAATCATATAAAAGGGGGCAGAAAGAATGTAAGAGTCAGAGGGACAAGTCCCTGCCACTATATAAGACATTCTAGACTTGTTAGGGAAGCTACACTAATGAAATCTTCACAGTATGGTAGTAAAACAAGATCTGCGTATACATATATATGTATATATATATAAAATATCAAGGTGGATAGGGGGATGTTATGGGGGTCTTACCTCAAGATGAAGAGCTATAAGCAATCAATGGATGGTGAGGAGGTGGAGAGAATGAATTTTCTTCAGGAAATAGATCCCTGAAAGGTTACTAAACTCAAAGTGGGCAGCCGTAAACACAGGTACACAGCAGCACCAATGAATGTGTGTGTGTGTGTGTGTGTGTGTGTGTGTGTGTGTGTGTGTGTGTACATATAAAATTAAGAAAGGGGACAGGAAACTGACAGGGATTGGGGGTATGTGAGAGGAGTTGGAGAGGGACTGGGAGGGAATGAAATGATTTAAAGACTATACTCATGTATGATGTTCACAAAAAAATTTAAAAATAACATATAATAAATTAAAAAACAAAGAAAAAGAATTTAATAGACGATTGAATATCTGCTGGTCAATCTTTCCTGGCTTTGAATAATGTTCTCCTAACTTGAAATGAGGTGTGATCCCAGAAACTTGACAGAATTGAAACTATCTGGGTTTTAGTTGTCTTTGGAAGAAATAACATGACTCTCACCCATCCATCTTTTTTTTCCTAGTAGGTGACCAAGATAAAATGTATCATCTAGTGATGTAAATCATTTTGAGGACACCCTTAGTGTTTTCGGACCAATTATGGTGATGCTTATCTAGGAGTCTTGGTCCCTTTTTCAGTTGCCAGTTTTGAAATAAAACTTAACCCCCAAGCTTGACTTTGCAAGGCATTTTTGCTGTTGTTGTTGTTGTTGTTGTTGTTTTAGATAAAAAAGAAGTATTCTTATTTTCAGTGACTATCTGGCAGCTAACTCCAGTCACAGTATACAATTTCATTAAAGAATATATTGAAAAGCAAATGTTACTCTTGAATTGTAATTTAGAGAGCACTCTGCAAAAGCATAACTGCCCAGGGTAATGCCTAAATGTGCCAAGGAAAAGCATGTTTGAGACCTGCTGGACACTTAACCCCTTATTAGGGTATTTAACTTCTGATCCTGGAATGAGGCATCTGTGAAAAATGCTTTCAATTAACTGTTTAAAAATTTCTGCCTCTGGGTCCCTACTGACCTCTCCTTCAAACTCAGATATTTCTCATATTGGTATAGTCAGAGACAATCTCCTTCTTATATCCTTATATAGACTCTGAATGTTTATTGTCACAGTTTAAAGTAAATCCTGCACTATCCTTTAAGCTTAAAGACTTGGTGTTAGCAGGAGGATCTCAAGGACGAAGACAGGCGTTTGGAAAGCATGCATATTTTATTTCATGTTATGAAACTTCATCTTGTTCCTAGATGAATTCTAAGATGAATTTGAATAAAGATAAACTATAATGCATCCCACAGGAACCAGAAAGCACTACAAGGGTAGTTAATATATTTGTTCCAGTTGATATTAACATGTATTTAGCAAGATATAGAAATTACTATGATAGCTATATCATTATTGAGATTGTGTGGCTTCACAGGCTTGCATTCCTATGGGAAAACTTCTACCTATGTATCACTTCCATAAACCAGGCATGATGTTGCTGTGATTCCAGCATTCACAGGAAGAAACAGAAGAATTGCAGGTTTGAGGCCAGCCTGAGATACATAGCAAGATCAAACAAATCCTGCCTCAGACGATCAAAGCAATACAAAACAGAACAAGGCAAACTCACCACGATGCATGGTAGAATACATTAAGTAGTAAAAAGGAATAAAAATGAAGTGAATGTGTGATAGACTGTAAACAGCATTTTAATGATAGCACATTCAGCTTTAAGTCACAGCTTTCTTAGGCAATAGCTAAGAAAATGCATGCACACTGCAGCAGCTACTCGTTTTGGTGCATTTTAACAGAAGCCATGAGTTCTCTTTCGATCTCTGGATTTGAACAGTTCTGGCATTCTATAATAGTCTAAACCTGTTGCAGAAAGAAGCTTCTTTGCTGAGGAGTGAAAGATACACTTGTCTATAAATAGAAGGATGCATATTTAGACTAAAGTAAGAAATTACATTTGTCTAGGGATGTGGCAAAAGTAGGTTTCTCTCTAGGATCTATGACCTCTCCAGTCAGTGTATTTGACTGTGTTTGCAGTGGCTTCCTTAATGTCTGTTGTTCTATAAATAAATAATTTCCATGATACAACTAAATGAAATCTAAATGTAGATACACTTTCTCTTTGAATAGTAAGACCGCAACGTAATATGATACAGGTGTGTTGGGTATCTTTCTAGTATACTAAAGGAAAAAGGACAATCTTTGAATTTCAAAAGAATTATGTTACTGATGACTCATGGAGGATACTAAACTGTTCAGAACATCAAAGTGAAGAATAAGAATTGAAGTAATAGTTAAATATTTTCAGTATTATTTAAAATTATAAAAAGAAATAGATGTCAGAAATTAAATGAGCGTTAATCTTATGCAATCTGTCAATTTAACATTGTTATAGCTTATTTATATGTTAGCATGTGTCTTTGAAAATGGTATGTAACGACCTCTATCAATTCTGTGTCAATGTAAAATACTTTTTTTCAATGTATTTAATCTGAATTTTGACTAAGTCACCTGAACTTTGTTTCAAAATGGTTTTTGATCTATGTGTATTGTATTTTAATGAATAAAATAATATGCTCAATGATTTAAAAAAGAAGAAAAAGTAAATAGAAACACAAAGACTGAATGGAAAAAAAATGAGCAAGAAAAGTACATGGGGTAGAAAATACACAATTTCAGAGGTACAGTCTAGCTAGATATATGAATAGAAGCAGAAAGGAAAATAAACTAGAACATATTCTAATTCTTTTGTAAAGAAACTTAACTATAACATTAAAATATTTATGGATTTGATTGTGTTGATGAGGTGGAATTCTTGAAAGTTTGATCTGTGATGTTTCAGAAAGAAAGCCTTTTAAAAAGCAGATGCCAGACTTGGAGAGATGGCTCAGCAGTTAACAGCACTGACTGCTTTTGCAAAGGACCTGAGTTCTGTTCTAGCACCCATATGGTGGCTAACAACTGTCTGTAATTCCACTTTTAAGGGGAACTGACACCCTCTTCTGCCCTCTGGGGGCACTGTACCTCATGATACAATTGCACTTTCATGCATACAAGCAATATACTCACATAATAAAATAAAAATAATAAAATATTTTTAAAAGAAAGCAGATACCTTTGTTAAATAGATTAGGAGTGTTGTATGTATGCAAAACTTTCTTAGAAATGTCTAATGCTGATTAGCACAGCATGACAAAGATGCCAGCTTTGTTCAGCCTTGTTTAACCTAAATTTTGTAAATATATCTACTACACAGTCTATTTTATTCACTTTTCATGGATGCAATGGTTATTACTGTTATTTTGAGAGCCAAGGAACTTATTTGAGAACTATGGTCTAAATTCTGTTTTAACAAGACAATTCTGTCAGCAAAGGAGAGCTCTAATGCTAGAGGTCATTATGATAATTCACTTGAGAACAATATGTGCATGATTTAGATTAGAAAAAATAAAATTGAGAGAAAGGCAAGGTTGGAGGCAACCATCCTTGGAATATGACCATACACAGTAACGAATGCAGAGGACCTAGCACCAACTCTAGAACAGGAAGTCCAAATGATTACTTGACAGGTGGCATCTAAACCACAACTGAGAAACTTAGAAGAAAGTTGAGAAACTTATTTTCTCAGAATAAGATTCTAAGAAAAAGAACTAATTTTGGATGCGCTGAACTTAAGGGCCTGCTTTAGAACTGTTCTAAATGAAAAATTGACAGTTTCATTTTATATCAGATAAACTTGATTAGCTCAGCTGGGAAAGTAGCTCAGTTGGTAGAGTATTGACCTAGCATGCAAGAGGCCCTAGATTATACCCCAAATACCACATAAACTGGTATTTAGGTATACAGACCTGTAATCCTTCCAATCCAGAGGTGGAAGCAAGAGGATCCTAAGTTCAAAATTCTACTTGGCCTCAACTAGATCCTGGCCAACCTGTGCAATGAGATACCTTGTCTCAAAATACAACAAAAAAGTTAGATTTTAAGGGACTGTGGAGACAACTTTAAAGGTAAAGTGCTTGTCTCACAATCATAAGGACCCGAGCTTGGAACCCCAGAACCCATATAAAAGCTCAACATAGTGTCATACTTTTGTCACTGCAATGCATGAATGGCAAAAACAGGTTGATTTTTGGAGTTTGCTAGCCAACCAGTCCAGTCAACTGATGAGCTCCCAGTTCAGCAAGAGACCCTGTTTTTAAAAAATAAGGTAGAGAAGAAATTGAGAAAGACACAGATGGTTGATCTCTGACCTCCACAAGCAAACATGTGCAAATATATACCCTCCTTCAAAACATAACCAACTAGTAGCAAGTCCATAGCAAAATGTGAAGGACTAAACAATGAAGAATGCTCTGTGTCTGTTCTGAGATCTCAAATTTTCTGATTTCACTCCATTGTTCACCAGAGTGACCCATGAACCTGGTAGAAAGAAATCCAGGGTATATCCATGTGTCTGCTGAGCATGTCCATACAGACAGAGGTTACTAGATCATATTTTCAAAAGAACCCGGCATCATTCCTTCACATGAAATAATCTGCCAAAATAGGTGAATCCTCCCTTGGGATGCTAAATAAGTGAGACACTTTAGCTTTGGGAGGGTGGGGAAGAAACTGTGGAATTCTTTGTGGCCAAAATGTCATGGCAAGTTTGCTTCTGGAAACCAATATTTCATGAAGAATTTCTTGAATCATTTGGAAATCATTCTTGAAGATTTGTATTTTTAAGTTATGCTATAGAAAACTGTAGACTTCTCAGGGAACATAGTAAGAAACAAAAAGAGTTATGACGAGCATCCCATGCCCAGAAAATACTCATTTATAGTCAGAAGTTTCAGACACTTCCAGTTACATTGATAACATGTGGAAATATCTGACAGACTATAGTTTGAAGTATTATGATATCACTGTGACCCAGAGGCAGTTATTCTCAAACAGTCTTGTTTTTTTCAGCCTTTTGTACCTTAAAGGTCACATATAATATATGCCATAGCTTTAAAACAGAAGGAGATGGCCAGATTGATACTGTCTGTGAGTAATAAATAAGTATTAGTTTAGTTAAGTGACTGATAATTTAGGCTTAATGATTTGTTGCTGCTGTTTGCCAATAGAGCCCAAGTAGATTAGCTAGAACAGCTCCACATGAGCAAGAATTTTCTCCTGTTGAGCATTTGTATAAAATTTGCTGATTAAAATATTTGACAGATGGAAAATTTTAGAAATCTGTTGGTCTACACTGTGTCAATGTTATTTTTGTCTTAGTGGAAACCATGACAAAACATATCTGTTTAGACCACACTGTCTTTAACAGAACTGTTTGCAGAACCAGTTTCTGATGTTTTATATGACCCTTACAAAATTTACAACTGTGTTTCTGACCGAAGGAGATGGGCTTCCTTGTGCCATATTGATATGTCAGTAGGTCTGTGAGAATCCTTTGTAGGAATGACTCCCATTCTCAGACATAGGAAAAACCAGGTTCTCTAAATAAAACTGTGGTTTTTTTAAATAAAGCATGATGAAAAATAGTATTTCATAAAAGAATATAAAGAGGGAATTATTTGTTGACAGAAAGAACAAGAAGAATATGTTCAATTAAAATGCTGTAATTTCACATAAAATTTGCATGAGTTTATGCTAGTAAAATATCCTTTAGAAGTTCTTCAGAGAAAAATTTCAGAATCAGAGTTTATACTGGGCAGGGCCATGGGAACTAATGAACATATTTCACTATGTAACCTATCAATCACCATTTGAATTATTCTTTTCAATAAAGAATGGCAAATCATGAGAGGGAAGCTAATAAACTGTATTGTTACGGTTGCTGCACTGACATGTTAAAGGATTTGAAAATTTCTCATTTGAACAATGTATGAAAAATCAAAGGTCTATTGGATTGTGAAAAGGGTGTGTGTATGTGTTTATAATTTCCACCTTTGTGTGTCTAATAGGCTATCATGTATTAGGTAAAACAATACAAAACTGTCATTGGGGCTATGAAATGGCTCAGCAGTTAGAAGTACATCCTACTCTTCCGGATGACTAGAATTTGGTACACAGGTCTCACATCAAGTGGCTCACAGCCACCAGCTCCAGAGGATCAGACATCCTGTTCTAGCCTCATTGGGTACCTGAACACACATGGCATACACTCACACCCAACACACATACACATAATTAAAAGTAAATCCTTTAAAAAAAACAGTCTTGGTCAAACAGAAAAAAGCTACATAGAGATTATTTCATAGAGTTCCAAATAATGAAAGAGAATGTAGACTTTAACTCTGAACTGTTCAGTTAGGGTAGAAATTAGGACACTAGTAGAACTTCTAGATGTTAGATTATAGACTAAGGGAACATAAATTTTTACTTACAAATATTTGTATGTAGAGTTACAGCTGAAATATTAAGATCCACCACAGATATTATATAAGAATTCCATATTTTAAATCTGAAGTTGGACATGTGATTTTTACTTATTTCTTCCATTTTTACTCTACTAGTATTCTGTAAATTTTAAACATTGATATAGGTGTCTATCAGTGTTGTTTTACTCAGTGTAAGGGTCTGTTTAGTTTATAAATAGGTCAGTGTGATTTAAAAAATAAAGAAAAATGTACACACACATTCATATACACAGACATAGGCACAGCCACAGAGACATAGGCACAGACACACACACACAGACACACACAGACACACACACACACGAAACAAAAAACAAACAAACAACAAAAAAATACTGCTAGTTTCAAATGTTTTCCATAATGCTAGAAAGATCTGTGGTTTGACTTGTGTGGTTATCCTAAAACGTGTTGCAACTTTTAAACAAGGTGTTACATTTTCATTTTACATTGGGCATTGAAAATTATATAGCCAAGGCTGAATACATGACCATCTCACATTACTATAAAGATTAAAATGATAAGTATGTATCAATGCTGGGCCATTAAATGCTATTTTATCACCTTAAATTTTGCAGTGGGAATTTCCTCAAGTAACAAAATTATTGTTCTGAAGATTGTTCTGTTGTGATATTACTTCATCAGTGTGCACCTGGTAAATACTGAGAAACTTCTAAAGGAAGACTGATATATATCTACTAATCTTAAAAATGTTTCCAAAAGTCTACATTAAATTAAATGTAGATGAAAATCTTTGGAAAGACAAAATAAACTCTATGATAATAAACCAATTCAAATTTTAAAATAGATATACACGGAATGAAAGAAAAAGAACACCAGGAAAATATACCTCTGTTGTGGTTTCAGCTTCAAGGCAAACCATCAAAATGACAACCAGATACAAATGGCAACAGATGTACCTACCATTAAAAAGTTAGATTAAATCAAGTGAAAAATCTCAATGAGGTGATTGTTCAATGAAAAGGAAAAGAATAAAAATCACATCTGTTTACAGGATGATGAAAGATCTGCTAAAATTTTATGCTCTACATTCATATGTAGATAAGCAATTTATGTATACTCATCCAGTAAAAAGGCACACTGGTTGATCATTGTCAATTGTAGCTTTTAAATCTCAAAAAGAAGAAAACTAAGATCATGGTGGGCAGGTTTTCAGGTGACCCAACCAAAACCCTAAAAAGATACAAAGCGTTCCGTTTTAAAATAAGCACACGTTTCTGGCTCTTAATTCATAATTGCACATTTTTTTTCTTACTTTAGACATTTTACTTGCAACTCTTAAATTTAAAGGTATCTTTAGAAATATTTACATTAGGAAATAACCTATTGAGTTGTTTAAGAACAAAATTTAAATTTTTGCTATATTATTAATATTATTGGTAGTAGTATATAAAGCCCTCTAATATTAGAAAATGCTGGAGTGGTTGATACTGGAATATGGAACTAATTCTAAACAGAAGCTATCAGAGCCCAGGAAAGAAATATTCATCCTGATCAACTCTGGAGTTCTGGACCCCTTAGGAGAAGATGGGCAATGCAGGACAGAAGCTGAATCTGGTTGTTAATTCTCAACTTCAGTATCAAGAAAAAGAATTGAGAGAAAATTTTGAAAGAAATGTTTTTGCTTTGTAATATTGATATTGAGATGACAATTTGTAAATAATTGTATTTTTCATGACCAGCACGTACATGGCAGCTAACAACTGTCCCTAACTCGAGTTCCAGGGAATCTGACAGCCTCTTTTGACCTCCACGGGCATTTCACGACGTGGGTGCACTTACCTACACCCAGGCAATACACACATACATATAAAATACAAATAATAAATAAAATATGAAAAAATTAAAAAAATATTTTATTGATTTGTTTGAGAATTTCATACAATGCATTTTGATCATATTCATCCCTCCTCTCCTATTTGGACTCCCACCCTACTATGCCCCTCCCATTTGTGTCCTATAATATTATATTGTTATTTTGGGTTTTGTGAGTCCAACTTGTGTCCCCAAATGTTCTTCAGCTAGGATGGGGTTTCTTGCCACATTTCCCCCTCCATGCTGGCTATGTGGCTTCTCTAGTGAGAGCCAAGAGATGCATTAATCTACGGGTGTAATGATAAGTCATTAGAAATCCACTTAATCCTACATCCATTTAGCAGAATTATAGTAGAAAGTTCTTCCCTACAGCCTGTGGCCTGCCTTGTCATGGGTTCCTAGACCTGATAGCAGTTCCAGGTATGAGCTCTACTTTGTAAAGTAGGTTTAAATCCAGTCAGAGAGTGGCTAGTTATTCCCATAACAGTTGTGCCACTATTGAACCAGTGGACATATCTTGCCAGAGCAATTGTTATTGGAGCTCACAGGGTTCAAATCTGGGCAAAGTTAATGCTTCCTTTTCTCTGTTGAAGTCAATTCCATCTAGATTTCTCCTTTTTTTATTCTATTACTCACATATGTAGAGTCTTCAGCAGTAGAGTCTTATCATCAAATTCTGGTAGGTTATCAAGAGCAATGGCAATAGGTTGTATTGTTTGAGAGCCTATGTGACTGGCCCAATCAACTGCTCCAAAGAGGTAATCCACTTCTCAAACTGGGCCTTTTATTCACTAGGCTGTGATATATGGTATGGCATTGTCCTACAACAATTGGGTAACGCAACTTAAATTCTTTTTATATTATCCATATATACAATTTAAGAAGCTTCTACCCTAGTACATATGAAATATAAATATTTCAAAAGGCTTTTAGTGTTAGTTCTCTTTCCCTATACTCCCGCTCTGCTTTTCCCTCCCATTCCCCACCACATTTAATGTTTTCTATTCCATTATTTCCCTTTTCTGCTTTACATCACAGCTTTACATCCAATGTGATATCACAATCCTCCAATTTGCCATCACAATGTTACAATATGACTTCACAATATTCCATTCTGACATCACAATGATCCATTGTGACATCATAATGCTCCATGGTATCTCTGCTCCCTACACCCCCTTGCCAGGTCCCTTACTAGGTTCCTTCAAAATCCCTAGGTATTTTCCAAATGATATATACATATTTAAAGATTCAAAATTTGGGGGATGGAGAAATGACTCAGTGGTTAAGAGCACTCGCTGTTCCTGCAGAAGGCTTGGGTTCAAATCCCAGAACCCACATGGCCGCTAAGAACCATCTGTAACTACAGTTCCAGGGGATATGACACCCTCTTATGGCCTACATGAGCATTGCATGACACAGTTGCACTTACAAAACATACAGGCAATGCTCTTAAATATATAAAATAAAAATAAATTTTAAAATGTTTAAAGATTCAAAATTAGAATTGGAATTAAAATTAGAATCCATTTATGAAAAAGAACATGTGACATTTGTCACTCTGGTCTAAGTTACCTTACTCAGGAAGTTTATTTCAGTTGCATCAGTTTTAAGTTTGAATTTCATAATTGAATTTTTCTTAATAGCTAAATGACATTCAATTGCATAAAAGTACCAGATTTATAATAGTCACTCATCAGTCAATGGGCATCGAAATTGTTTCCATTTCCTGGTTATTGGGAATAGAGCAAAGGACCTGGATGAACAGGTATCTGTGTAGTAGGCTATAGAGTCCTTTGGGTATATGCCCAAAAGCAGGATGATTAGATCGTGTGGTAAATCTAACGTCAAAAACAGTCTCCACAATGATTTCCATAGTGACTATACCAATTTGCACTCCCAACATCAGTGAATAAGTGTTTCTCTTTCCTCACATCCTTGCCAGCACTTGTCACTATTTGTTTTTTTGAATCTTAGACATTCAGAGTAGGGTAAGATGAAATATCAAAGGAGTTTTGATTTGCATTTCCATGAAGGTGAAAGATATTGTACACTTTAAAAATATATGTCATCTATTTGAGTGTCATCTTTTGAGAAATCTCTGTTTAGTTCTTTGCCCCAATTTTTTAATTAGGTTGTTTTTGTTGTTTTTTTGTTTTGTTTTGTTTTGATTTTAGTTCTTATAGCTTTTTGTGAATTCTAGATATTAATCCTCTGTCAGATGTATAACTGCTAAAGAATTTTTCACACTCCGTAGGATTCCTTTTCACTTGAGTAATAATATCCTTTCCTGTGCAGAAAAAAAGTCTTTTTAGTTTTCTGCAGCCCCATTTGTCAATTGTTGTACTTAGTGCCCGAGCTATGAGAGTGCTCTTCGGACAGTGCATTTCTGGACCTATAACTTTTAGAGTATGCTATGCTTCCTCCTCCATGACATTAGGACATCAGGTCTCATGCTGGTATCCACGATCCATCTGAAGTTGACCTTTGTGCATGGGCCTGATCTAGTTTCATTCTTCTACATGCAGCTATACACTTTAAACAGCACTATTTATTGAAAATGCTGTCTTTTCTCCAATGTGTATTTTTGGCCCCTTTGTCAAAAATCACGTGGCTGTAAGTTTGTGGAATTAAATCTGGGTCCTCAATTATATTCCAATGGCCAATGTGTTAGTTTTTATGCTAGTTTCTATTGCTATAGCTCTGAAGTATATTTTGAAAGCACGATGGTGAGTCTTGTGCTCTTTTATTATTCAGGATTGTTTTGGCTAACCTGGTTATTCTGGGGGTTTCCCACTTAAATTTGAGGTTATTTGTTCAATTTCTGTGAAGTAGCATGTTAAATATTAGTGGGGATTGCATTCAATCTGTAGACTGCTTTTGGTAGGATGGCCAATTTCAAAATATTATTACTACCCATGAGAGGTCTTTCCTTCTCAGTTTCTTTCTTCAGTGTCTTAAAATTTTTCAATACATGGTCCATTCATTTTCTTGACTAAATTTATTCCAAGATATCTTGTGGTTTTTGATGCTCTTCTATGTTTTTTTTCTCAATATGTTTGTTGGTGGTGTATGGAAGGGCTGATAATTTTTACATGTTAATTTTGTGTTTAGTATGATGTTGGCTGTGGCCTTGCTGTATATTTCCTTCATTATGTTGAGATATGACCCCTGTATGCCAAGATTCTAAATGACTTTTATCATGAATGAATGCTGGACTTTGCCAAAGACTTTGTTTGCATCTAATGGCATGATCATATGGCTTCTCTTTATGAGTCTGTTTATATGGTGAATTACATTTCTTGAGTAATGTATATTGAACCATCCCTACAACTCTGGAATGAAGCCAACTTGATCATGGTGGATAATCTTCGGATGTGTTCTTGAAATCATTTGGCACATATTTTATTGAGAATCTTTGCATCTATATTTATCAGAGAGGTGGACAATAATTTTCTCTGTTTGCAAGATCATTGTCTGGTTTTGTTATCAAGACAATACTGGCTTCATGAAAAAAAAACTTTGAAATGATCCTTTTTTCCATCTCATGGAACAATTAAAGGAGTATTGGTAATAGTTTTCCAGTAAAGGTCTGGTAGAATTCTGTGCAGTATCCATTTGGTCCTGCTTTTTATAGTTTGGCTTTTTATAGTTGGGAGATTTTTAAATACTGCTTTCATCTCATTGGTTGTTTTGGGGTCTGTTTAAATTGTTTACTTCATCTTGATTTAACTTTGGTAGGTCACAGGACAGACCTATCTAGAAATTCATCCATTTCTTGTAGATTTTCCACTTTAGCAGAATAAAGTTTTTTGATGTATGTTTTTATGTTCTTATGATTCTCTGATTTTCCTAGTATCTGTTGTAATATTTTCTTTCCCATCTCTAATTTTATTAATTTGGGTTCTCCCTCTTTTAGTTAATTTGGCTAAAATTTCATCAATTTTATTAACCTTTTCAAATAACCAACCTTTCGTTTTGCATAATTCTTTGTAATTTTTATTTCTTTCTTCTTTCTTTCCTCCTTCATTCCTTTCTTCCTTCTTTTCTTGCTTTCTTCCTTTATTTCTTTTTAAGTTCAACTCCAATTTTGACTAGCTCGTCTAGTCTTGTTGAGGGTCATTTGTTCTTGTTTTCATAAGCCTCCAGAAACATCATTGAATTATCGTACAAGATTTCTCCAGCTTTTTGATGTAGGCACTTAGTGATCTAAACTTTCTTTATAGGACTGCATTTCTTTTGTCCTTTAGATTTTGGTATATTATTTTTCACTTACATTCAATTCTAGGAATTCTTTAATTTCCTTCTTGATTTAACCCATGAACTAATTTTTTCAGTAATATGCTGTTTACTTTCCATGAGTTTGTTTCATTTTTTCTAATTTTTAATTTATTATTTTTATTTTTTGTATATGAGTATTGCCTGCATGAATGTGAATGAACCATGTCCTGAATGCTGAAGAGGTCAGAAGAGGGCTTCGGAGTCCCCTGGAACTGGAGTTAAGGACAGTTCACAGTCACCATGTGGGTGCTGGAAATCAAACCTGGGTCCTCTGCAAGAGCAGTCAGTGCTCTTAACTGCTGAGCCATCACTCTCTCCAACCCAAATTTCTTTCCATTTTTATTGTTGTTGATAACTATGTTTACACTTTTGTGGTGAGATAGAACAGAATATGATATCAATGTTCCTGAAATTGTTGAAACTTGCTTTGTGTTCTAATATGTGGTTGATTTTGAAGAAAGCTCCATGGTCTGATGAGAAGAATGTGTGTTCTTTGGTGTTTGAATGGAATGTTCAGTAAATACCTGGTATGTCACTTTGATTTATGATGTCATTTAACTCTAGGGTTTCTCTGGTTTTTGTTGATGTTGTTTGTTTGTTTGTTTGTTTTCCAAGATGACTGCTTACTGGTGACAGTGGTATATTAAAGTCACTCAGTATCACTGTCTTGGGGGTAAATCTGTGATTTTTAGACCTAATACTGTTTCTCATATGAAATTGGGCACCCTTGTGCTGGTCCATATATGATTAGGACTATAGTGTCCTTTTGGATTTTTCTTTAATGAGTATGAAATATCCTTGCTCTCTCCTCTGACTAAGTTTTGGTTTGAAGTCTGTTTGTCAGATATTAGAATACATATACTTGCTTGGTTCTTAGTTCCATTTTCTTGGAATACGTTTTACATCCTTTTACCCTAAGGTTGTTTCTACCTTTGATGGGGAGATATATTTCTTGGAAGGAACAAAAAGCTGGATCCTGTTTTCTAGTAAAATCATTTAGTCTATGTTGTTGTACTGGAGAATTGAGAAAATCAAGTTTTAGAGTCATGATTGACCAACATTTATTAGTAACTGTTATTTTGTTGTGGTGGTGGTGTTTTCTTTGGCCTCTTTTGGTTAACTGTTCTGGAATTATTCATTCCTTGTACCCTCTTGTGTGTTTAATCTTTGCTTCAGAGCTAAGAATTCTCTCTAGTATCATTTTGTAGAGTTGGTTTAGTGGACACAAATTCATTAAATCTGTTTTTATCACGGAAAATATTTCTTTCTTGGTCTGTGGCTGATATTTTTATTGAGTATAACAGTCTGGATTGGTGTCTGTGGTCTTTAAAAATTGGTAGAACATCAGTTTATACCTTTTGTCTTTCAGAGTCTTCTTTGAGAAGCTGGGTGTTTTTCTGAGAGGATTGCTTTTGTATTTGATGTGGACTTTCTCTTTTGCAGCTTTCAGCACCCTTTTCTTGTTCTTCAATTAATATTTTGATTATTATATAACATGCAGAGTGTGATGGTTTGAAAGAAAATGTCCCCCATAGGCTCCAAATATTTGGACAATTTGTCCCCAGATGATGGCGCTGTTTTGGGAGTGTTTAGAAGGTGTGGCTATACCAGAGGAATCACATCACTGGGGTGAGCTTAGAAAGTTCTTAAGCCTTGCCAGATCTACAGTTGCTCTCTTGCTTCCTGTGCCTGCATGATGATGTGAGAGTTTAGCTTCTGTTGCTCCTGCTCCAGCCACCTCCAGCCACCATGCCTCCCTGCCATGACAGACTGTAATTCCCCTGGAACCATAAGCTCAAATAAACTCTTCCTTCTATAAATTGCTTGAGTCAGTGTTTCTATCACAGCAACAGAAAAGTGACTAATACAGTAATTGATATCAGAGATTGGGCTGTTGGTTATGAAGAACCTGACCATGTAGAGATTAGAAGAAATGTGGAAGTCTTTGGAAGTTTGGGCTAGAAAAGCAGTTGCTTTCTGTAAGCAGAGCTTAACAGGCCATTCTAGTAGATGCCTGGAAGAAAATAATGCTGAGAACAATGTAATTCCAGAGGGAAATAAGGACTTAAGCAGCATTTGGAGTATTTTGGGAAAGGGTCTGGCTGGAATCTGCACTCAACTTAAAAGCTTCTGGAGTCTGCCCACAGCCAAAAAGCTTGCCTGAGGCTAAGTTGAAAAGCAATGGACTAATTTCTCTTGACAAAGGATGGTTCAACACAGTCTAATGTAGAAATGGTGGTGTGGCTATTAATGGTGACTATTATGCAGATCTATAGTGAAAAAGAGCAAATGGGGCAGAAAGAAATACAGAATGTACAGGATGGATTGAAAAAGAGGACTAGGAAGATTAATATTGGAAGCCTGGCATGTGATGGAGAGGATCCCATTGATGAGGAGATTAAAGTGATTAATGAGATTAAAGTGATTAAGGAGTGGCCTAGAGATTCAGATTTAAGCAATGGAGAGAATGCCTCCAGGGTAAGACCACACCCAGTTAAGCCTCCCACTTGTAAAAGGAAAATGCTGCAGGGCCACTAAGGAGAAAAGCTTCTAAAATGGATAAAGCAGGCTGGGGTCCATCCCAAACTTGCAGTCAAACTTGGCACTGTTGCTCATCTGGTGGTGGCTTTAGAGGCATGAAAGATGGAAGAGTGAAGGGGTCATCAATTCTTCCTCCAAGGTTTCAGAGAGCCTCGGAGGCCAGTCAGCATGAAGCAGGGGTTCCCCTGCCTAGAGAAGGCCCTGATAGGCCATTGCATGAAGCTTTGAAAGTGAAGTCTGGTTGGCAATGGAGACCCCAAGAAGTTCGTGATACCAAAGCTGTGAGGCAAATGCCAAGAAGACCTGCACACAGGGAGTGGTCCCAGCACAAGAGAAAGATGTGTGTTGCATGCAGCAAAGCTAGAGAGGCAGAGCCATTTGAAAGTAAAGTCCCAGAAGTTGTATGTGGAGCTACTGTATTTGACGTTTGCCCTGCTGGTTTTTGGTCTTGTTTTGGTCCGGTATTGCCTTACTGTGCCTCCATTCCTCCCTTTTGGAATGGTAATGTGTATTCAGTTCCACTGTATGTTGGGAGTATGTAATTTGTCTTTTGATTTTTATAGAGGCTTACAATTAAGATATTTACCTGAGTCCACTTTAGACTGTGGAATTTTGAATAGTATTGAGACTGATAATGACTATGGGGACTTTTAAAGTTGGACTAAATGCATTTTGTACTTTATATGGTCATGAGCTTATGGGGGCCAGGGGGTGGAATGTGATAGTTTGAATGAAAATGTTCCCCTATAGGCTCCAAGTAATTGGACATTTTGTCCCCAGATGATGGCACTGTTTTGGGAGGTTTTAGAAGGTGTGGTTATCCTGGAGGAAGCATGTCATTGGGGTTAGGCTTAGAGAATTCTTAAGCCTTGTCAGATCTCCAGTTTCTTGCTTCCTGTGCCTGCGTAATGATGTGAGAGTTTAGTTTCTGCTGCTCCTGCTCCAGCCACTTCCAGCCACTATGCCTCCCTGCCATGATGGACTGTTAATTCCCCTGGAACCATAAGCTCAAATAAACTCTTCCTTTGATAAATTGCTTGGGTCAGTGTTTCTATTACAGCAAAAGAAAAGTTACTAATACACAGAGTTTCTTTCTGGTCCTGTCTATTTGGTGTTCTGTAAGCTTCTTGGACCTTGATAGGCATCTCCTTCATAAGATTTGGAAATTTTTCCTCTATGATTTTATTGAGAATATTTTCTGTGCCTTGGACCTGGGTTTCTTCTTCTTCTATAACTGAATCATAGATTTGTGTTTTATAGTATCCCAGAGTTCCTGCACATTTGTTCCTTTTTTTTTTAAGATTTTATATATTCTGTGACTGAATGATTCAGTTCTTCTACCTTGTCTCTGAAGCTTGATATTCTCTTTTCCACTTAATGAATTCTGTTGATGAGGATCTCCTCTGAGCTTTTTATTTCCTGGTTGAGTTTCTCATGTGAAGTTTTACTTGTTTTCCTTTCTTCCAGAAATTCTATTGTTTTATTAAATTCTATTCATATTTTGTACCATTTTCTATATTTTATTCAACTGTGTTTTCATGGTCTTCTTTTCAGAATTTATGCCTGTCCTCTGAGTTCATTGAACATATTTATAATCTCTATTGTGAAATCGTTGTCTTGTGTATCAACTAAGTTGTTCATCTCAAGGGACAATGTAGTAGCTGTACTCATCTCTGGAGGAGATAGATTGTCTTGGTTATAAATATTGTTGCTGTTTTTGAGATTGTACCTAGGCATACTTAGGTCTTCAGTGGTGTTTCTTGGTATGGATATCTAGTTTCACTTTGTTGAGCAGGTATTTAGAGCTTTGCTGTAACCTCAGTGTGTCAGGTTCTGGACCACCTGAAATGTGTTTGGTGGTCAGTCTTAGAGTAACTTTGTTGATGGGAAAATGGGATATCAGATGCGTTCCCAGCATAGCTAGCACTATGTGAATGAAGCTCACACAGTTCTACAGACTGTCCTTTGGTGGCAGGGGTTGGGGTCACAGTGAGAATAAGCAGTAATCTCTGGGGACTTGGGAAAGATGGTCACACTAAACTCAGTCTGAAAGTGGGTAGCGTGGGGACAGTGTTGGAGGTCTCTAATGGGTTTGAGGTCTCAAGACCCCAACTTAGTCTCTGGACAGCATGGTAGGTATGGTGATTGGTAAGGGGTGAGGCAGGCTTTGGGTGTTGCTATGTGGCAGAGAGAAGGATTTTGGGGGTGTCTACCTGAAGTTGAGGGAAACAAGGAGGCATATATGTGAGTCTGAAGGTGGAGCCGAGTGAGGGTCGGCTTCCAGGCTTGATTCTGGCCTCTGAGACTGAGTACCTATCTGTGAGTCATGATTTACAAGAAGCCACACATGGGGTCCTCAGGGCATCATTAAAAGAGGGTTCACTATCTGAGCTCAGTATAGGGTCCTGGGGCTGTGTATCTACCTTGGGTATACAGCTCTGGCTCCCACCCATCTGATCCCGGCTGTGGTTTACAAGGGACAACAGGGCTTTGGGTTGATGGAAGGGACAGAAGCAACCTTCCTGAGCCTTCAGGTCACAGGGAGAGTCCCTGGTGATCATCTAGCTAATCCCAAAGGAAGGCTAGGGGGCAAGAAAAGTGTATATCCCTGGCAAGTAATGATAGAACTTTGAAGTATCAGTAAGGAATTTAAAACTGTTAACTTTAAGGAATCTATCATCTTAACTTTTGCAGGTCTCCTTCACATCTTTCCTCTGTTCCTCAAGTCTGAATCAGATTGTGATTATAAAGGTTTTCTGTGTACTTTATATATGCACTGTTCATTTTTTAAAAATCATGTTGATTTTGTTTCAATACAAATTTCTCTCTCTCTCTCTCTCTCTCTCTCTCTCTCTCTATA
>NW_008358642.1:2281655-2308582 GCF_000622305.1 Nannospalax galili | reverse complement strand
ATCAAATTGGATCAGGAGGTAGCAAGGGGGGGTGCAGATAGGGGAAGAGATCTAAATACAATCAAAATACATTTTATAAAATTTTATAAAATTCACAATAATTCAATAAAAAGAGAAAAGAAAGAATACTTCTTGAAACAATAATTTGTTTATTGAGGAATATTTTTAAAGAGAAATTTATGTTAGGAAAGAATCTACCTTCTCAATGGCTCCATTATTTATTCTCTCATTTCAGTGATATACTTCAAGGCTAAAGGGAGTGATGGGAGAAGACTCTTGTATTAGTTACTTTTCTATTGCTGTGATAAAACACCATAACCCAGGGAACTTATCGGAAGAAGAGTTTATTTGAACTGATGGTTCCAGGTTCCAGAGGGATTAGAGTTTGTCGTGGAAAGGAGGCATGGTAAGGTGGCTGGGGTAGGAGCAGAAGCCAAATGCTCATATCTTCACACTAGCACAGGAAGCAAAACATAACTGGAAATCCTACAAAGGTCAAGAACTCTCGAAGCCTGTCCCCAGTGATGCACATTTTCCAGCAAGTCTATACCTCTTTAAATGTCCCAAAACAGCATTACCAACTGTGGACAAAATCTCCAAATACTTGGAGCTTATGGGGGACATTTTCATTCAAACTATCATGACTGTAGTATCAAAAATAATTGTTTCAATGCTCTATTCAGCGAATAAGTTAAAGCATAGACTATAGTAACTAAGCAAATAGCACAGTGTTTGAAAACACTACTATGCTGTAGATGAAGTATATAACTCTTTCATTCAGACTGAAACTGTATCTATATCATTTTCAAAATCAATAATATTTTTCAAAAGACTGAAAAGATTCTGCATTTATGCCTTGTTATATGCTTTTTAGATAAACACAATATCAGGCACTTATAAAATGCTAATGCAGAAGTCTAAATTTTTAGCATTTTTAGAAAAGTACAGAACTGATAATGAACTGTATTTGCAAAGAATTCTTAACTACCACAATGAAGTAAGAAATACAAGATATTAAAAGCTCAAGAAATGAGTACTTAAATGATTTAATTATAGCACATGTTTTCTGATCATAATGTTATAATTATACTTTAATAAACCAACATGAACAAAATAATAAAAGTTTAAATGTTTAACACCAAAATCCAATTTCATTTGTAGCTAGACTAGTTTCTCGAGTGTAATTTCTCTGTTAGCAATTTTGTCTAATTTTAATATGCTAAAAATACATCAGTATCTGACTTAAGAAATCACTTCTATAATTTTTACAGGATTTTTCCTATCAAAGTAGCAAAACAATTACCAACAAAAAATATTTCTTAGATGATGATATGTAGATTGAATTTGGCTGATCTAATAAGTTCTAATTATACAGTTTTCAGATTTGTACACAAAAATTTTTCATAAAATATATAATCTTGGGGCAATGTATAGAAGTTGATTAATATAGAGGAAGCATTTAAACAATAGCTTTATGCTTCACTCTTTCTAAAGAAAATATTTTCAAACAAACACAAAGCAATGTTGACTTTAGTGTACTAAAATCTTCTAACAGAATTTGGTAGAATAATTCGTGCTTCAGAAATTGTTCCCACTTTCCTCTGCTTCATCTTCTCACTAGGATAGAGTCCCCCACTGCTGGGTTTGGTCATTTCCATGGGAGATTTCCTTTGTGAGGGAGGTATCTTACAGGGACTCATGCCCCTAAAGTTTGGTTTATTTTGGTATAGGTAAACCTGTGCTCCTGCCTTCACTGATAAAATATTTGAGGTATTGTGACCTGAGGAGGGTAGTGTACATATCTACCTACAGCTTCATCCAGTCTAGCCCTCCTTAGCTGAACTGCAGCTGAACACAGGTGGTTGAATAGGAATTGAAAATTGTAGAAATTGAAGAAAAGTATTTTCAAACTAAGTCATTATACCAATACTAGAGTGCTACAGAGATGTCATTGCTCAACATTTCTTTTAATCAAATATCACATACACTGAGAACAAATCACAATATTGTCTTAAATGAACTACCATTATATTATAATTAAGTAACATCACATTACCTTAGTCAATAATCTTGTAATTCGGTCTTCATTCCATCATGATAGGGTATTTCCTAAGTTCCTGCAACTATGACAAATTATCTGAGACTGGAGGATAAATATTACCATAAACACTGGAAAAATAATTCTTTTCCTAAATATTATGGAAATTTGGGTTTTTAAAAATTTTTGTTTTTTGGTTCATCTTCTGGGTTTTAGCGTTTCTTGCAAGCTAGTATAACTAGCTCTTGGCTATATTAGAACAACCAGGAGAGTTCTTGGTTAATACCGCAACTTCAATGATATCTGCGGAAGGAGGAGCTCACCTTCAGCCTTCCCTCGCCAAGTCCATCAGAAGCAGAGTATGCCATCAATAAAATGGACACTATTTCTAAAACATCTTCCCTCTCAGCAAGGTCTTCAATTACTCATTCTTTTACTCTTCGAATTCATTAATATGCTCAGCAAATAATGGGTAGTAAATCAATATTTGGTCAATGATTTGGATGATAGATGGACAAAAATACACAAATTGTAAAACTACAATCTAAGATTAAAATCATCATTTTTCATGAGAATAATTTTAAAGAGCTACTTTTAATATATAATCACTAGGGATATTTGCTTTCTTGTCCCATTTATACTTTATAATTATCAAAGCAATTAATTTTGTTCACATAAATTAATGTTTTGTGATCTATGATAAATAAGAACTGCAGTAACACATATCACAGCAGCATTACGCCTAAAGCTTAATCCTGAAATCTCTAGTTACAAATACAAGAATAGATTACACTTTTTTAAATGCTGGATAAAAAGTCCTCTTAAGAAGGGTAAAACATCATCTTTCAGTGACTTCAAACAGACAAATGACAAGCTCCACAATGTTAGGATATTTTTGAGATGAGCACTGAATTTAGCATTCAGGTAACGGTGTTGAGCTCATCGTTATTTAAACTCACTTTGAGACTGAATCCTCATCTATGAAAATACATATATGGGGGCCGGAGAGATGGCTCAGCAGTTAAGAGTTTTTGCTCCTCTTGTAGAAGACCCGGGTTCAGTTCCCAGCATCCATAGTGTGACTTCCAGCCACCTGTAACTCTAGTTCTAGGGGATCTAATACCCTCTTCTGGCCCCTGTGGGCACCAGGTACATACACGGTACACATACATATATGTCGGCACTCACATATACACATAAAAAATAATCATACAAAGAATATAGACAAATGGTTGCTAAAACCAAACTGAAATGAAAATACTTAATTTTTTGCATATTTGAGTTATATTTCACTTTTTTTATAATGGGAAATTATAAAATTAAAGCTTTGCTTATATTTAAATGGATGCAAATAAGCATTTTTAACCCCTTAAGGATAAGTTCTTCAAGATTTATTAATGCTTTAAGAAACATTATTTTCTAGAAATTTTAATCTTCTCTGAAGATATGATTCTCTAAAATTTTAATTTATATTTATTTTTATTTTATGTGTATGCGTGTATTACCTGCATATATGTAGGTGCACTCATATATGTAATGTCCACGGGTCAGAAGAGGGCTTTGGATCTCTTGAAACTGGAGTTTTAGATGCTTATTAGCCACCATGTGGGTGCTGGGAATTGAACCTGGGTCCTCTGCAAGAGCAGTCACTGCTCTTAACCACTGAGCCTTTTCTCTAGCCCGTCACAAAAGATTTTAGAGGTTTTCTTTATCAACTCAAAAATGGATCCATACAACAGGAATTTCCTAACATACAGAGAAGATGACAACTATCCTGTTTCATTACGTCTATCATACAAATTAAATTTAGACTTTCATAGTTGACAGCTTATGAGCTCATTTTTATAAGATTAGAAGAAAAAGAATGTTAAAGGAATTTAAATAGGATTTTATCACCCATTTAATGAGTTTTAGGACTGGTTTCATAGTATATTTCTATATATAAAATTCCAAATGATGTTTATTTTCAGAAATAGTAACTGACCTGCCATGAAGATATGCCTACTTATTCATTACTATATAATTCATGATTTTTTTCCTAATTAAACTGATTAAATTTTCACTTCATCAATGTTAAATACATAATTTCAAAACTTACATTCATAAGATATACTACATTTGCAGCTATTATAATATATATTGTAATTTCTACAAAATTTTTAGTTGGTTTAGTTTATAATGAATCTTTATATAATACTTATCTCTCTTCTTTAATAGCATGTGCATAAGAAAGCTTCTGGCTGGTCCCCAGAAACCATCTTCTGCTCACAAGTCAGTCTGTTTTCCAGGTGTGGTGACCATTTCAAAGGTATAGGAAGGCAACTGGGTAAGTGCTTCTGGACAGTGAGGAAAAGATCCAGGAATTACTCTGCTCTGATGAATTACATCTTCAGAGCACATTCATAAAATTGCATTCAAGTGGTTAGAGGACATTTATTGAATCTGGAAAGAATTATAGACTCATAATATACCTGGAGAAAGCTTAGATTATGGGTAAGCTAGTCTGAAACTATGTATGGCAAATGGGGTGCTTCAAAATAGTGTAAGAGAAATTGCTTTTGCATGGAGATGTTGGAGCAATGAGAATCAAATTATTTCATTTCCTCACAGAAAGTAGTAACTGCTCCCCCCTACACCCTCTGCAGTCAGAGGAAGCCAGAAATGAAAGACTCTGTTTCGTTGGCTGTTTGTTTCATTGGCTGTTTGGTTGGTTGGTTTTTGTTCGGTCGGCTAACTGGCTGGTTGGCTGATTGGTTGGCTGGTAGATTAGCTAGTTGTTTGGCTGGGAGTTGGTTGGATGTTTGCTTGTTTGGTTGTTTCGTTGGTTGTTTCGTTGGTTGGTTGGTTGGTTGGTTGGTTGGTTGGTTGGTTTCATGACCGATTGGTTGGTTTGGGAGCCTATAGACAACCATAATCTGCAAACCCAGAATTCAATGGAGAATGATAGATATATGATGTTAATTTAATAACCAGCTGGTAGAGGGTTCTCTCTGAAGCACTTAGAGCAAACAGATCAGACAAGAGGAGACTGAAAATTATCTGACTATATAGGCAGAACTCTGTACACTCAACTCAGACAAGAGAAGCAAAGTCTTAGTGAGAAATAGAAGTGTAGAATAAACTACGTATTTAAGACAGAAATGAGTGTGTTTCTGATTCTCATTATTTGTGTGTAATGTATTTGCTTATTTTCATTTTATGGAAAATTTTGGTTTATTCTCATGATCAATATGGACAATATTCCCCATAACGTAGATATGCATGAGCAGAGATTGTGATTCGTTCATTGTTATATGTACTTAGTGGGCTCCATCTGCAGCTAAGACTCTTTACTTCCCAAAAAATGGTTACTTTACTCATTTAATGTGTCCTTTTTCAACAACAGCCTAGCTCTTTCCATGAAATTTTTAATATGTAGGTCTCCTGGAGTAAAATTCTAATGTTTCATTATTTTTCTCATTATTCATATCCCTTTTATTATTTACTGGAATATTGCCTTAGGTTTACTTATAAACTATTTCATTCCATTTTCAATTATGCACTTTTCAAATTTATAAGATTATTTTTACTTATTGCTCACTGGGAAGCCTTTTAATATTATTTTTAATTTAGAAAAAAATGTTTATGTGTATCTGTTTTGCCTGCATGAATGTAGTGTATCCATGCATACAATTCCCACTGAGGACAGAAGATGGCGTCCGATCTCCTGGAACTGGAGCTACAAACAGTTGTTAGCTATCATGTGGATACAGGGAACTGAACCTGGATCCTTTGTTAGTACAATCAGTGCTATTAATCCCTGAGCCATCTCTTTAGTCCAAATTTAGTATTATTTTAAGAGTCCAATCAAATGTCTCATTTCTTGCAGTGTGTTTATATAGCTTTGGGGTGTTTTCTCTTATACTCTGTTGTCTGTCCTTACTCATTTTTATTTTTGATGTTTGGTTTGACTTTTTTATTTTTCATATTTTTCTTTAAAATATGGAGAGATGGCTCAGCAATTAAGAGCACTGGCTGCTCTTGCAGAGGACCCAGATTCAATGCTCAGCACCCACATGGAGGCTAATAACTGTCCATAACTCCAATTCCAAGGGATCCAACATCCTCTTCTGACCTCTGTGGGCATTGCACAATATGGCTGCACTTACATATATGAAAAAATAACACTCATACACATAACCATTTAATTTGATTGTAAAGTGCCTTTCAGATTGGTGGAGGTACCATTTATATATGGGATTATGTTCTGTAAACTGATCAAGTTTTAGAAGAGTCTGTTAGTTTCTGCCTGGCCACTGTGTACCTGAACATCAGTAATCTAAAAATTAGTAGATGAGTTTCTGAATTTTCATTACTTCTCCCATTTCCTGCCATATGTTTCATTCGGTTTTTTAACTGGAGACATGATCTGGGAAACACCACATATATATGGGGATTTTTTTTGTTTTTGTTTTTGTTTTTTTTGTTTGTTTTTTTTCTCTCTGAAAATACTTCACGGAAATATAAAGAGAATCTAGTATACAGTGTTGATTTGGGGAGTTATGTTAATAATTTTTCAATTACTATAAGAAATTGTTGCAGAGAGAGGATTTCCTTTGCTCTGGGTTTTAAAGTCCCCTGCCTATGATAAGATGAACCGAGGGCTTTTGGTCTTCAATGGGAGTGCCAGATGGCAGATGGCAGTAGTGGAGAGTGTATGATAGAGCAAAAGGCACACCCTGTAGCCAAGAACAAAAGACAGAAAGAGGCTGGAATCCCTCAGTCCCTTTCAGGGGTTCACATCAATAAGCTAAAGACAATCAATATGCCGTACCTCTCAAAAGTTTCACTGCAATCAAATAGTGCCTCCCTGGAGATCAAGCATTTAACACATGGGAGAAAGTTCACATTTAAATTATAGCAGGAGTCCAACAAAATCCATTCATTTCATCTTAGACTTTGCCAGTGTCTTTCATGCTGCTTGCTACCTCCATGTGCCCCAGGTATTGCCAGATGAATTATCCTCACTTTTCATAAGTAAGCGCTATGCATTCATTTGGATTGCAGCTCCTGCCGTTCACCTGAATGCCGTGCTTTTAACTGCTTTGAACATTTTAAAATGTATTGGATTTTTTCCTTGTGAGTTAATATATTTATATTCACTGATTTCCATTTTAGAAGAGCTTTAGTAAGGGATGCACATGTTTCCAAATTTACATATTTAGCAAAAAATATCCAAGTGATTGGATTTCAATGCTTTTAAATAGTTACTAACAAACCAAGTCCTTTAACAGACTGGTAAATATCTTTTGGATTCTGCCACAGAAGATAACTAGTGCTTTTATCAAGAGCATTTCAGTGGGCAGAAGATGCATGAACAAGCACTGGTGTGTTGTACTAAGAGTGTACAAGAGGAATTGGGAATGGTAACTATCAGTTACTGTATGAAGATATCTTCAGTGCCAGTGATGATAGAGCTGGTTGAGAAACTATTCTACTACAGATGGAAATTTGTAGCAGTGTCAACTAGCATGATGACCATTCGATAAAGAGCAGTGAACAAGTTAAAAAGATAAGAGGAAAAATTAAGATTGTGGTAAAGGACAGGTGACAAGCAAAGGGATTTTTGTCATTGAAATAATCTTCATTTTACATTTATACATTCTGTCAAGGTACAAGATAGGGTGCATTCATTATCACATTTATTTTGCATATCACGAGTCAAGCAAACAGAAGGGTTAAATATGATATTTCATTGTATACATGTATAAAAGTCTCAAGAATAAAACATATTATTAAAATAAATTGCTACTGGAGCCAAATGTTAGGATAAAGGAACTGTTTCAATAAGTAGTGAACTTTCTCTTTTCTAGGGATATAAGTATACATTGTTTGTCATTGGCTCTAATATATTACAGACCCCTGCTTCAATATTCTACGCTTTCCCAAACAAAATAAACAGTTGCCTGAATATTCTTTGTAAATCTACAATATGTACTAATCTGATACCTCTTTGTCTCCAGATCCCAAACTTAAAATTCTGAGCATATCTTTTGAAATAGAGAAACCTCATTCTTGGAGATCAGAATAATTATTTTCATTCTTTAACTCTCCTACTCCTATGATAAATTACTATCTCTCTCTGTCTCTCTTTCTCTCTCTCTCTCTCTCTCTCTCTCTCTCTCTCTCAATTGTTGTCATAAGCCTGTGACAGGCTAGGGCTCAAGGGAGCCAGCTCCAGAATTCCCTGTTTAAAAACACAGTATCTTGGGATCATTGCAGAAGAGGGGGCAGAAAGATTGCAAGAGCTGGGGTTGATGCATGACCATGAGGAAAAAGGCCTTCAGGCCTCTGGGAATTTACTTAAAAATTTGCAACAATGGTGACAGCATGCACAGGACCCATGCTGACTCAATCAGACAAAAACCCAGCATAGAACTGGGAAAATGGTCAGCAGGCTCCAACTCTAGGCAGGAGCTATTGGCAAATTATTACCATGGGGGGAAGGAGAATAGATTTTCTTTAAGGGAGTGACTCATGACAGACTGACTAGACTCCAATAGATGAACTTGCACAGAGGGACATCTGGGTACAAATACTGATCCAGATAGGACAACATATATGAAAGACTACCTGAAATCTGGTTTGGAGGCTATGGGAGGGCAGAAAGGGGAGAGAGAGTCTAAATTTGATTAAGATATATTATATGAAATACACAAAAACTCAATAAAAATATTGGAGAAAAACAATTAAAAATATTGTCTTACTACTTCAAGTAATATTTCATGTAAACAATCACAGGATTGAAATAGTTTAAAACAATATGCACTAGGTAATAATGGTAAATAATATCCTATTCTTAACATCTGTGAATCTATCACTATTCTTTCTAAATTACTATTATACATATCACCTTCCACTTAGTCTGACATTGAAAATTCCCCCCATAATAATCAATCTCCACCTTCTTCTTGTATTTCTCTCTGAGGTCAGTGTATATCATCTCTTATGTTATAGAAACACACACAGCTAATCACTTTGTATAATGGAGAAGTCCTTGGTCAGAGTATATCAGACTTTTTTCTCTGTCCCAGCCAGGCCACTTTCTGCCACTGGACATTAAATTCCACAAAATAAAACTATAGAATAGTAACCAAAGTCAATGTGTGTCAGTGGCTGATTAAAGATATGGAATTAAATTCATATTTTTCTCTGATAACTTTCTAGTATTCTAGAAACAGTGTGAGATAACTAGGTATGATGATATGTACCTGTAATGCAAACTTTGTTGAGTCTAAGGCAAGAAGGTTACAAGATTTAGGTCAGTCTGGTTTTTCAAGTAACATCAGGACTGATTGGGACATATAGTAAGTCCTTGTATTAAAACAAACAAACAAAGAAAAGAAACAAGAAAGAAAAGATCAGAACTCTGAGGGCTATCTATTATTTCAGAATTTCAGATGCAAGAAATAAACTTGGAGAACCAATGAGATTCACCCAGTCTTTCTGGAGCATGTGTCATCAAGTTCATAGCAGTTCCGTGACTTCTACAGTCTTCAATTTGCCTAACATAACACATGATATCTTGTACATGGTTATGAATATAAAGGCATAATAAGCAAGAGAATTGTTTGGGGCATATCACTCAGGATTAGGCAACTTAAAATGGGGATAAAAGATACAAATTAACATAAGAGGGTATCAAATTGAATCAGATTCCTTGTAGCCTTATTAAATGTGAACCTCCATACATTTTTCTCAGTACAAGAGTTAACTGAAGTTACCTGAGATTCAGAGGAAACATGTTGGAAGAAGATAAATAGTTGGTTATCAAGGAGTCATAAGAAACTCTTGGGCAGAGGAAGGGAAGACTAAAAATAAAGGAGACTGTATGATATTTCAGAACATAGCTTTAAAGATGTTAAAGAAAGATCCTACAATGAGAATAGTCAGAATGACTGTTAGGAAATGAGTATAACGAAGTCAAGCAAACAGGGTAAGCAGCAGAGAAACGTGCTCCAAAGCAAGCCGGGGAGATGAGTACTAATAAGATACTGTTGGACTCTGAGCAGTTGGCCCAGATAAACCAATTTATTTTTACTCTTAACATCATTTGAGGATCTGTTCCTTGGGGGTCACACGGGTTGTGAGGAGCCCCCGGCTCCTTTCTTTCACCATTCCATCTATGTGAAGATAAGTCAAAGGTCCTGCTCTGCCATGGCTGGCTTCACTTGGAAGCATGGGGAAATGTTTCCTCTGAGTTGACCCTCCTTGATCAAGAGGACAGGTGACTGACTCACCACAGTTACAGGACATTTTGAAAGACGCTCATAGTCCCCTGGAACTTAGTTGACCTAGGAGGGCAAGGAGCAAAAACTGTCTTTATGTCCCTCTGACCAAATTAGTATAGGCCTCAAAGTACGGCTGTTAAACATCCAAGAAGGTTAGTTCCACCAGTCTGGCACTTTTAATTACCATATGCCATGTAGATAAAGCTTGGGCAAAGACCAAATGTACTCAGATAAACCTTACCTGGACATATATTATATTCTTTAATATAGTTATATGTATAATTTGTCAGTAGGTTGTTTTAAACCTGGTTTTTTAAACCTGGCTAGGCATTATTTATCTCTCACATTGCCTAACCCTTCCACCATGGTTTCCCTATTTAAGATGCCCCCATTTTTCCCAATTTTCCCTTAATGATACCCTTCTCCTATATAATCCTTCCAGGGTTTAGGGAACACCACAGAAGAACACGTGGGATGAAAGAAGAGTTGGAGGACGGAAAGACATGCTATAAAAAGCTCTTTTAGAATGTTCTCCAACTACCACGCTGGCAAGCTCATCATGTATCCTTCCCACTTCATCAAGGAGTTGGTGTGGGGGAGGGGCTAAGGATTTATAAGCCAAGAACACCATGAGGCACCTCTCTCGCCATTTTGTGTGGCTCTTAGGAAGTCAAAGGATCTATATTTAAGTGTGGACTTTCCAGCACAGCTGTAAATGGGAGGCATTGCCCACTGTGCTGTAAGTAAACCCCACCCTATTTTCTGTAGCAAGCCTAATAAACTCATTAGGATTAAAAAAAAGTCAGAGCTATGGAAACTGTTATTTCACCGAAGATGACCCCATGTTGGCAAATCCTTTGGTCTTTGATTTTTTTTTCCTATCCCCCACCCCTTAAACTTCTTTGTATAAATACATTTATGTAACCTGCTTCAAGTTACTTCTGGGAAAATGTGTTAAAGTTTGCCTCTCTTTGGAATTAAAAAAATAAAAGCTGTCTTCCAGATATGACATGACTTTTGCACTCATGAACTTACAATAGAAGTTGCAGTCTTCATAAGACCTGCACAAGACTTGTCCCATAAACATTTCTTGTGGATGGAAGGGTTACAAGGTCTCTTCTGCTCCAGAGGAGCTTTAAAAAGTTAAATTTTGCAGTGGGAGGAGGAATTATGTTCTCAGTGATGTTGCTGAAACATTACCCCATTCATGTAAATAGCCTTTCACCCATGGTCATGTAGGTCACTCTAATCCAATGCAGTAGCTCAAAAATCAAAGACATGACAGTAAGAGAGGACTTTGAAAGAAGGGATTTGGTGAGAGGAAGAGGCATAAAAACGGATAATGGGGAGGACTTTGTTCAAAAACCATTATATTGGGATGAAATAGTAAAAAATAAAAACAAAAGTTCAAATTATCAATGCTTTTATCAATAACTTACAAAGGGAACATATAGCTAGTAAGTAGCTCAAGGTTGAGTAAGATTGGCAGCATCATGGAAGTGGATATAAAGTAAAAACCTTCATTCTGCATAAGATAATTACATGCTCTTTAAATAATCAGATATAAATTAGCAATGGCCAACCCTAATCCCATTACCTTCAAAGAGAGTTCTTAAACCTTCATTTCAAGTTGATTGTACACTAATTGAAATAGTTGTGTTTTGCTGGAAATTGATTTTTTTTAAGTGAAGCAGCCAATAGTGAAGTTGAAGTCTTTAGAGCTCTAACTCCGCCAGAAAGCAGCATTCTATTGAATTGATCAGATGAACTAATTGTCAAATTAGATGCTCATTCAAAGTTATTGTGTATATTTCAAGTGCTTTCTTTTCAAAGAAAAGGTAAATAAATGTGTTTCAGTTGTGTCTGCTGCACTGATAATTCCAAATGGAGAACTCTTTGTTCTGGAATATTAACACCACTGGCCTGGACCATGACAACTGTGTGTGGTGAATCAAGGGTGAAAAAGTCAGGGTACTTTGACACATTGCCTAAAACAGGGAAAGGATTAGATAAAAGTCGTGAGATTCCCAGAGTCCATTGACATTCCCTGGACAAGGACCTACAATTGGAAATTCTGAAGAATTAACTGATTCCATAGCATTGTTACACGATAGTAATTGGAAAAATTCTAGAATGAGTTTCTCATTTAGTTTAATAGAGAAAGGTTGGGCAGTCTTCAGAATTCAGAAACTTTTGAGATATCAGTATCTTTAGAATCTCCTCTCATGGTTTTTGTATGTGCAAATACTATCCTTATAACTATTCATTGAGATTTAAATTAGAATCTTTTTTCAGTCTGTCATGGTTTTAAAGTGACTATTCATCATATTGGGTATTTCAGGAGAAAAATGAAAAAAGGCAGAGTCTATTTAGCATACTTGTTTCTTACATAAAATGAGTTTCATCTCTGCCTGAATATAGTACATTGTAATCATTGGTACATATATTATTATATGCCTAGTCATTTTACATTTTAAAACTATGATGATAATTTCTTCTCTTTCCTTTAAAAATCAAATTTATTTGATACATGAAAACATTTTTGTTTAAAAAAAAGGTTTAGCTCCTATTAAAGAAATATTAAGTAGAAACTAAATATTCTTAAATGATTGGAATGGTTAGATTTGAGGAAATAAAATGCTACTTGAATTCATCGCTTTTAACAACATTGTAATGATTATTGGTTGGGCAGGAACAACAGAAAATTGCATGATAGTCTTTCCTTCTTATATTTTATAGTGAAAGCATGTAAATTAATGTTGAAGCAGTGAGCACTGGCAATTCTATAATAGTACTCGGCACTTAGAACTTTAGCCTCTGCCATCATTTCCTTTGAAAAATGATGGATGCCATGCCATTTAATATTTAAAGATAAATTTCGACATTGTTATAACTTTTGCTGACAACTTTGCCTTAAATAAACATAGTCAATATGAATAAGAGGTCCTAGAAAAGCAAATATGAGTGGAAAATGTACTATTTTCCTCAGAGGGGTACATATAATAGGAGGAATGAAGTGTTGTTTCCAATCCATATTATCAAAGAGTGTTTCAGTAAGATGTAAACCATGTGAGAAAATTAGCATCACACTTTGCTGAAATTCTCCACTTGCAGCATTGTCCACTTTAGGAACAGGATTTGCAGTATAGATCCAAAAGGAGCCCTGGATTCTGGACAATGATAGGCTTGGAGAAAGTGATCAGAATTACATGGAAAGGAGACATAGCATGATCTTTGTCTTTCTTCCAGATTCCTATTTGCAATTCAGAAGGGATTAAGAACAGCACAGGGACAGTGAGGTCCTGAGATAGTCTGTGAGGTACAAACTCACAGAACAACCCATAAAATTCTATTTGTATCCAATTTTCTCAATACATATTTTTCTGAATGGAACATAAATATAGGGTTTTCCCTAGATGATAAAATATATTAAGGTTATTTTTTCTAAATCATACCTCTCTGTGAAGCCTTGAAATTCTGTATAAATAATCTTCTCACTATAATATTTATTATGCCCATGTTTGGACAACCAGCTCAGGTTGAACTTTCTAAAGGAATAGTTTCGTGTTTAGAACCCCCAAATGGTCCATGCTGCTAGCTAGCATCTCCTGATTACTGCCAAGCTGCCTTAAGCTCTCAACACATGGTCAAAATGATGCATTCTATTTTCAAAACACTACAGTTTTCTGAAAGAAAAAATTTGACAGTATTAAAATACTAGAAATTAGTAATGCATATTCTTGGTAACAATATCTGGACCATAACACAATGACCCAAAGGGATCCAAAATGACTTGCATATATGATTCTTCATCTTAATTATCATGAAATTTGGTAACAGCTTCAATATCCAACTTTTGAAGACTGAATTAAGAAAATTATAACCCTTCCATAAGATAAAATTATATACAAGTACTGAGACTAAGTGCCATTTATCAGATCATTAGATTCAAAAAAATGTATTTACTATGTTGAGTAAAGAAATCAAATGTGTATTGACTTCAATTCTATTTAAAAAATGATAAAGCATATATGTAGTTGTATGTGTGTATACACATACATGCATGCAAGCATACATATACATGTATATATACATACAAATGCACATGTGGAAAATGACTAGCAAGTTTATTTTATAGACTTGTTATATTATAAATGAAATAAATCTTTATTTCCTATTCTCTAAAATTACATAATATGATACATTTCAATTTCCTACCATGGACATTGATTACTCTTCCAAGAAGAAGAATTTAATGTTCCAAAATATCTTGTGCTATCTCAGATGAACCTTCTAAATGTATATGTTACCAAATACATTTGTAAAGAGATCTACACTCATAGATTTTTATAATTCACTTTAAAAATTTTAGTGTGTGTGTGTGTGTGTGTGTGTGTTGGCGGGGGTGATTATGTGCACTTGTGTGCAGGTACTGTAGAGGCACGAAGAAGTCAACAGATCCCCTGGAACTGGAATTATGGGCAATAGTATCCTGGCTGATTATGGGTGGTAGGAACTAAACTCTGTACCTCTGGAAGAGTAGTACATACACTTAACCCCTGAGCCATCTCCTCAGCCCCATAATTCACTTTTAATATGATCTTGTCTTACATTATTTGGTGGGGATCAGTATTCCATATACAATCTCACAACCTAAGTGTTACCTGTACACTGATCCTGCCAAGTGTTCACCTCCAGGACTGGGCCTCCACCAAATGCCAACCTTTTTTCTTAGATCTGCTGAAGGTACAAAGAATATAAAGAAATAATGATCTCCAACCAGAGCTCAAGCACCTCCTATGCTCCTCTTTATAGTTTCTTTTTGTGACAGTGTCATTCCATCAAGCCCAATGATCTCCTCTCTCTCTCTCCCTCTCTCTCTCTCTCTCTCTCTCTCTCTCTCTCTCTCTCTCTCTCTCTTTTATGGGGAGGGTACATGCCATAGCCATCTGTGGAAGTCAGAAGACAAATTGTGGAAATTGGTTCTCTCTGACAACTTTGTGGGTACCGTGGTTCAGTTCTTTACGTTACAGAGAGTGAGTGCCCTTACCAGTCGGGCTATCTTATTCTCTCTTACCTCAGGTTCCAATCCACCCACAAATATTGACAATCCCACTGACAATATTTATCAGATTCTATTATTTATCATATTACCTAATCTTACCCTTCAAATTCCCATTTACCATCATCCTTTACTTGTATGATTTTCCTTATTCTTTTCCCACAGGGTTCACGTTCCACTTTCTGAATCATAAATTAAGATATCCCTTGACTAATTTAAATGTCTTCCTCTTTCATTTAGAATAAAACGTGGACTTGTGACTAGAGCCTACTATGTTCACACTAACACATTTTATGACTGTGGTGGTTTGAATGATGTCCCTCAAATGCTTCAATTGAACACTTGGTTCCCAATTGGTGGTACTGTTTGGGGAGGGTCATGGAATCTTGAGGAGCTGTGATCACGCTAGTTGAAGTACATCACTGAGGGACTGGAGTTGGGCTCCAGAGTTCACAGACATGCCCAATTCCAGTCTATCTCTCTGCTTCCTGTGCCTGCTTAATGACGTGAGTGCTCAGCTGCTCCTGCCATGCCTCTCTGTCTTCATGGACTCTTATCCTTCTGGAGCCATAATCCCAATAATCTTTTCCTTCTGTAAGTCTCCTTATCCATGGAGTTCTATCACAGTAACAGAAAGTAACTAATACAGTGTCTGTCTCACTTTTTATTCATTCTGCGGAGGTTGCACGGCTTTCTGGTCTCTGAATATCATAAATTTTCTCTCACTCCTTTTGCACCAGAGTCTCCCAATTTTCCTGTGACTCCTTTTCTTCATTCAGTATCACACTCTTCTTAAACACTTCTTCTCTCGGACTGTTTTGTTTCCTTTCTAATTCTTGCTAGCTGTAACTATGTTTTCTTATCTCTGTTTTCTTAAAGAGCAAATCCCCTAAAGAGTAAAAATGTATATATTTGGTTGACTACTGTCAACCAGGAGATCTATCCTCAAACTGTGAACTTAATAAGCATATATTAAAATTTTTTCATAAAATAATTGTTTCGATACTGAAAATGTGGCCATTTCAATATAAAATCTCTACCTACTTGCTTAGTGTTTAATTGCAGATGTTACAGAAAATGAGGTCACATCAATAGCAGGCCAAGAACACAGGTGTTTCAGGATAACATATGGAGGTAATTATTACTAATATTTTTGCTAGTAGAGAATATGGATGGATTATTTCTTTATACTAATATGCAGACAAAAGCACAAGCTCTGTTATAACAGGTAGCATTTTCCATAATATACATTTAAGAAATGTACTTTACATCCATTATAATAAGAATAAATTTTATACAAAACAAAGGTGATCATCTAAATTTATGTATCAGGTAATATGAAATATGTTTCAGTGTTTATGTTCTCACCTAGCTCACACTGCTCCCAAAGTAATGAATTCTCACTACCAGAAGACAACTCTCTGAACCTTTCTATAGCTGACTCTGGGGATCTGTTAGCTGTCCCTTTGTTGTTTCACATGACACTAGCCACCCTTGCCAGGACAAGCATGCATTATAAGTAACCAGAAGTCTGTCAAAATCAAAACTTCCTCTTCATCTCTATGAGAGTCAGCTTATGAAAGAGCATATTCTAAGGTATTAAACATTAATATTTTAGTGACACCTGTTCAAGATATAACTTTCTGTGATCCTTTACAAAAATCTAATTTTCAGTCACATGATTCCAACAGACTTTAAAAGACAGACCTCAAAGGCAACATTATACTTGATATTTTCTTGTAACTCTGTAATAAAACTTAAGCATGAATAATTTGAGATGTGCATCCTCTTATAAAGAAGAAAGAATGGGGCTCAATTTGAATAGGGGTTTAAAAAGAAGGATGGTTTCCCTCCACCACCTTGAAAGGATATAGCTTTGACATCTTTGTAATGAGAATTCAGCAGTGCTAGAACACAGAGTGAAAATTCACTAAGGTCTTCTGCATAGGGGTTTATGAGCCTTTCTAGTTTGGGTATCTGTGTATTCCCTTGTGAATATGCTCTTAGGTCTGTGCACTTTACCTAGATAAGAGATAGCACCTACACACATATTAAATATAATATATATTTACATAGATATGTGCCATAAAAAGTTTGAATGCATGTCCCTGTGACAGGTACATTTGTATATTCAGACAACTGCACACAATTATTACTGGTCTAATTGATTATATATCTTACATCTCTTCTTATAATAACAAGTGAAAGAATGGGTTAAAATAAGATATACTGACCTGCAATTTTTAAATTCAGGGGTTATCTTATGCACTTGCGCATCAAGTTCTAGTCTACTCTGCAAGTTTCTAAGATATTGCTCAGTAAGATGAGTTGAGGCGATTCATATTTTAGCCATTCTGATTTTATTATCAGTTTTGTGTTGCAGTTTTAAATAATTAACTTCTATCTATAAGTCAAAATCATGCACAATTTTGCAACAAGGTATCACTTTGTCAAAGGTAATCACTCTTAGAGCCGCAGGCCATACTCCTGGCTGCTGCAAAGTAATAGCTCATCCTTACCTTAGTAGCTCCGTCCAATGTCGGGTCCACCCAGCAGAACAAAGATATACCTACTGGGGTTAAAGCAGACAGCTGAAAGGGCTTCCTAACCTGAGTTGCTATTGAGTCCAGATGAGGCTTCTGTTAGGACTACAGCATAACTCTGCTCCTGCTTTACAACATCCTATTTTGCTTCACCCTTACCATTTGCCAGGACACTCAACCACCAATCTCTTTCCCATAGACATTTTTCTGGGGAACTCCAACTAAGATATATGAACAGATGCATATACTAGAAATCCATTTGACTTGTAAATGCAGTTGCTAATATACTGATATTTGAGTCACCAGAAACTCAGGAAGTAAAATAGCCTAATTTGTCTTGAAGTTTCATTAGGTACTTATTGTCTCTAAATCAATTTCACCATAAAATATTCTTATTTTTGTTATTATGGAAAAGAAAAATTCCAATCGAAAGGAAATTTGGTAACAAGAGTTATTTGTCCCGTGAATGCATGAGTTATTGTCACGGACGGTCTGTCTGAGCCAGTGTTTGCGAAGATTTGAGGCCTCTCCCAGGTGATCTCAGCCACCCCCTCCCAGCGCCCACAGCTCACGAGGATCCCTCCTTCCTCGTTTCGGCTCCCTAACCCAATCCCAAGGGTTCTCTGTCTCAAGGCAAGCTGCAGAACTTAGCTCACTGGCAGTATAATGCAGCTGGCTCACCCTGAAGGTTCATTTTGAAGGGAATTAGTTTAACTCTCCAGAGGCTGTAAGGTCATGACCAATTATTGCTCATACAACTTTTCTCTTAAGCTTTTGTTCTGAATAGAACTTACCCTTGATTTTGCCACCCCAAGGGAACTGTATTCACAGTGCATGCAACAGAATAGGCAAAGTAGTCATTGCTGAATGCTGGACAGAAGAGATCCATCTCTTTGGACACTAGCCTATGTCCCCATATATATGCTGTCACTGGGGCTTAAAAATTCATGAAAATTGAGTTTAAAGAATTGTCTCTGAATAAGGCTAAATTATGACAACTAAACAATGACTCTGGAGCACTTCACATACAAATAAAATCTAGTACTATTTAGATTTTCTGAAGTATAATACAAAGAATTATAGACCATCTATACAAAGTTTATCCTAAAGAGAAAATATGTGCACAATACTAATATGTGCACAATACTCACATAAGGTATTATAAAATGACTAATAACTTAAGAAAATATTAATTCCTATCCCAAATAGCAGCAGACAGGACACAAGTAGCATTTTCAATACTGAACATAATATATGATTCCAATTCATAGACACTTTTAATGATATAGTCTTTTGATAATTATCCTAACATTCTTCCTATATCATGTACAAAAATAGAAGCATATACTCACTGCATTATATCACATAGAAGATAAAACAGAAGTATTTGATAAATCCACTAGGAAGATTACAAGATAATCAGCAAAGTGTTACATAAGTAAACAGTATAAATGCAAATTATTTATCTTGGGCTTACGTTTGATTGTGGATACTGCAAAACCTTCACAGAAATGTTCATATAGTCACCTAGAAGGTAATTCTGGCTTTGACAGTCTGATGTATGTTTTCTTTAATTATTTTAATGCTTACAGCTTAGTCACTGAGAATGAAATGTGCCCTCACAGACTCATTATTGAAAGACAAAGGCGAAGTCTTGCTTTTCAAAGATACAGGTTGTTTACTCATCAAACTACCTCTAACATTGACTTTTCATGATTACTAAACTAAGAATCTCTAAAAAGGTAGATACAGATCAATTATTCCAGTGATATGGCTTAGATACAGATTTTAGATATGGCTAATAATCTTACCAAATATGTTGGAAAGTAATCACTTCTCATTTACTATTGAATATACCAATAAAAATAGAACCAGGACTTACCTGAATAATGTGCTTCAGTTTATCAATGATCTGATTTATCACAGGATCAGTTCCTCTGACTTTGACTTCAGGATTTCCAGATTGGGCTTTGATTCCATTGCCAACTACATGCTGAGTATAGCTAATGAAGCAAAAAGTGAAAGAGTTATGACTTAGTAACCTGGTCAGGGTATTATTTTCCACAGGTGCTTAAACTAATTTGGATTCCATCTTCTAAGAAAATATACCAGTGACATTTTTCTTGGAACATCAGCTGCAATTTTTATTGAAAAAATACTATATTTTACATATAGTAAAAAATAACAAAAATTATTTGCTTTGTTATTTTGTTCACCAGCATTCTAAAAAGAGTTTGTGGATGTGTGTAGGTTATGATTCTGCTAAAAATTCTGGCTGAATTATACATGTCTTGGACCCACATTATCTGGGTTTATTTTATGCAGTATTTACATAAGCCCTGATAATATTTTAAATATATAAATACATATGAATATATATTAGATGCACAAGTCAAAATTACTAACTTTATATTGAACTAAAATCTACAAAATATTTTGTAAGTAGAAGAAACTGTTTTCAGCAAGATTCAAATGCTGGTAATGGTAATTAGACTGGCGGTGGAAGTTACTAGAGTTTGCTACCTTCCCCGAATACAGACATAGTATCATCTTACTATTCATGAAAATTATGTAAATCATCCATTGCAAAGCTATATTAAATGCCTGTTCTAGTCAACTTTCTGTACCAGTTGACTAGGCTCAAAACAAGATATAATACTTGCCCTCATAATGCTCAGTAACTATCTGAAATAATTTATTGATATATTTATTCATTAAATTTTACTATATTTCAAAAATACCTAACATACTTTAGTACATAAGCACCCTTGTTTTCTTGAGTGTACAGTGTAGCTTTATAAGTTGAATGAACAGTTAAACATATCACTCTGGGAGTTTCCTAGTTACTTTCTTTTGTGAAAAAAACACTGATCAAAACCAACTTGGGAAGGAAAAAGTTTATTTTCTCTTACATCTCCAAAGTCATAGCTCTCATCACTGAGTGAAGTCAGGGCAGAAACCCAGTGTAAAGAAGCTGGAGGCAGGACGTGAAGCACAGGCCATGGAGGAACAGTGCCTACTTGATTACTGTTCTGGCCTGTGCTCAGCCTGCTTTCTTATACAGCAATAGGACTACTTGTCCAGGGGTGGCACCACCCACAGTGGGATGGACACTTCCCCATCACTCAACAATCAAGAAAATGCCTCAAAGACATGCCCATAGGCCAATCCAATTGAGGGAATTCCTCTTTTAAGGTTGTCTCTACCCAGGTCAAGTTGTCAAGTTGACAACTAGGGGGATGCAGAAGAATTGTACACGGCACGTGTGAGGTAAGGTGAGCACAGGTAACGGACACTCAGAATATGGGGAAGTCCATTTGGATTCAGACACTTGGGGAAAAGAAAGAGCAGGAGAAAATACTAGGCAGGCTGTTAGGTATGGCTGTGGTTCATGAGAATTACAGAGCAGAGGAAAACATCCCCACAGGAGAAAGTAAGACACATGAACAACACAAACAGGGAAGGATTCCAAGGCCTCTGTCTACAAGGCAGAGAGTACAGTCACAAGAAAGAGAGCCACTCACAGAAGATTCTTTCCTGTATGTGTAAAATGCTCCTCCAAGTATTTGTCAGCTCACATTGTGATAACAGCACCACTGCAGAGACCTGTCCACAGTAATGTTCCTATTATTTCAGTGTAAGCATCCATAATGAAGAGTCTTTGGAAAGATGAAAGGAAGCCCCACTGTTAAGAGCAATGCCCATATGAGAGATTTTTAGAGTATGTAGCTCTGCCCGAGATTATACACTTCCAATGATTAATTTGAAAAAGTGAATCAAGCAATTCCAACTATATTCTACAAATGTTATTATGAGTTTTTCTCAGGCTGTCTCATGCTCCCGAGCATCTGCTCGGCTTACTTCTCATCTCTCCTCCACTCTGGGTCAGACTCCCTCAGACCAGCAGCAATTCCAGTTTTCTCTAGCTTCCTCCTTATCTTCTCTCACAGGGAGTCTACTTAATAAAACCCTGTCAGGCTTACCCAGCCCAACAGAGCGTTTGTGTTATACTCACAATCATTCTGCAGATGGGGAATCTGGGGTGGGTACAGCTTAAGTAGTTTACTGAAAGTCACATCATTCATAAAATGAATGCAGCAAGTATTTGAATCTGGGAATGTAAGTTCTAAAGTACAAATGCCAAATTATTATTGATGAAAATTCCTGAAATTGGCTAAAATTCATTAAATATAGCTCTAGCTTGGTGCATAGGATGGTTGTTTCACTCTAATCAGAACATTTTTGAAAACTAAAGTTTTACAATTGACGAGGGATAGAATATTTTCTTCATAATTTTCGGTAAGCATTCAGGCTTGTCAGCTAAACAGAGAAATAGCAGTTCTCACTGTAGAATGCCCTGCAATTTTCTTAAGTTTCTCTAGAAATACAAATATAATGAAAGCATTTGAAACTGAGGCTCACTCCTTAAAAAAATATTTTATTTATTATTTTTATTTTATGTGTATGAGTGTACTGTCTGCATGTATGCAAATGTACTTGTATCCCGCAATGTCTGTGGAGGTCAGAAAAGGACATCAAATCCCCTGGAACTGGAGTTACCAATGGTTGTTAGCCATCATGCAGGTCCTAGAATAGGACCCAGGTCCTCTGCAAGAGCAGCCAGAGCTCTGAACACTGAGCCATGTCTCTGGTACCTGAGGCTAAGTTCTTAACTGCAATTCAACTGTTATTTGGTTTGCATTCCTGTTCATTCACAGGCATGGAAACAATACGCAACAATGGCACTACACGTTAACCTGAGGAATTGCTTGTCTTTTGGTTTTCTTAATACCACAGTTTATGACCTAGTTAAATAGTTATAGAAATTTAGGTAAAGTTTATCAGGATTACAGTTCAGGAATCATGTTTTCAGCTGCTATATTATTGATTATTCAATATTCATATTTTTATTAACAGATAATAAAACACTGTAATATGTGACATTTAAATAAATCAAAAGGGATGGGACCTGGAGAGATGGCTCAGCAGTTAAGAAGGCTGGCTGTTCTTGCAGAGAACTCAGGTTTGACTCCCAGAACTCATTGGTGGCTAACAACCATCTGTAATTCCAGTTCCAGGGGGCTCAATGCCCTCTTCTGGCTTCTGTAAGAACTGCACAAATGAGGTATACTATCTGCATGTAGGCAAAACACTCATACTCATAAAATAAGAAAATATCAAATATAAAACACTTGGAATATAATGTATTTAAATTTAGTTATTCTGTTTTTCTTTTGTAAGGTTAATAATCATATGATGCAATAATCTTAGGTTCACACCAAAATGGTGTAAATGAAAAAGATAGGTGATATCAAATTTTGGCAAGGAGACAGAATGACTGGAACTCTCTCCCAATGTGAATGGGAATGTAGACTGATACAGACCACTCTTTGACATTTATGGCAAAGGCAAACACCTCCTAAGACATTCTAGATACACAGCCAACAGTATCTATCACAAGAGAAGCACAAGAATGCTCAGAGACATGTCATTCCAGAAAACCACATAGACATTACCCATACTGAAAAAGACTGACAAGTCCTACAACCTAGAATATGATACAGAATATACTCCAAGATTTATCATATTTTAAAAATCAATCATGCTACAAACTACCATAAAAGATACTCTCGAGAGAAAGATCAAATATCACATTTCTTGATTTGGTTTTCATTAATCAGAGATAGATGATAGATAGATAGATAGATAGATAGATAGATAGATAGATAGATAGATGATATAGATAGATACAAAGATATATACATAGATAGATAGATAGATAGATAGATGATAGATAGATAGATAGATAGATAGATAGATAGATAGATCCTACCATGCCAAAACGTGAGATATAGACGTTTAGATATTTTATGTATGTATATTAAATGTATGTATTCTGATCTGTTAAATAAGATGCTAACAGTTTAAAATTTCTTTTGTTGTGGCTGGAGCAATGGCTCAGTATTTAAGAGCAGTGGCTGATCTTGCAGAGGACCTCAGTTCGGTTAATAACACCCACATGACAGCTAACAACCGTCCATGACCTCAGTTCCAAGGGAGCTGATCTCTTCTGACCTCTGTAGGCATTGTATGACATGATTTCACTGACATGCTTGCAAGCAATACACTCATACACATAAAATAAGGATAATAAATATTTTTTTTAAATTTCTTGTTCTATTTCTCAATGCATTTACAAAAGGAACATTTTCATTAAATCACTTTTTCAAGAATTGCATTGTATATGTTAATTGTACATATGAATATGATGTATGTGTTCACTGTACATGGTACTGTGTCACATAAGGACATTTTCATACATGTATATGCTCTATGATGTGCATATTTCCCCATTTTCCCCTACCCATTCTCTCCTTCCTCTCCTTCCTGTTAATCCTCTTTGTAGCCCCTTTATTTCGAACAGCATGCATGCATACTTAGTCAAATATCAATATTCTCATCATCATTAAATGAATGATTTCACATCCTAGATGATTTAATAATCTACCTTCTGTAGCCTTTCATTTGTATGCAAAAAATGTGATTTCTGTATTAAAAACTTATCTAAGAAATATTTTACTTTCATTTTGAAATTTATATAGATCATTAACTGTTTTTTCTGAATGTATGTGTAGTGAAACAACATTTCAAGGGTCTCTACAGAGGATGTTTCATTTGTAAAATTGTTCACATTTCACTAAGAAGAATAGGACAAAGCATAAAAAGTGAGAAATTTTTAGTACAAATCTAACAAACCCATGGTCTGTGCCTATTTCTTCTAAAGAGGACTGGTAATGGTTAACAGCAACTGAAAAGATTCACTCCCAAGTAGCACTTGTTTCATTAACAAGGACAAAGGCAAGAACACACACAGAGAGACACACACACACACAGACACACACACACACACACACATTCCACACAAAAAGTTAAATAATAATTTACAAGATAACAGTTCTCCATCTCAAAGACTTACAATACTAAAATGAAGAGTTTATAAATCTATGTACAATACATCACTAGGAAATCTTGATTGCTGCTTGACTGACAGTTCCTATTTGAAACAAATGCCATACCCCACTGAGTGATACTAATTTTACGTTTTCTAGAATGCGATATAATTTGATTCAGATTCATATGAGAAATGTAACATTTTGATGTCCACTTACATGGTTTCAGTTGAAAAAATACTAGGAATTTGACTCTAGGATTACAAACCAATTAAAGGTTCTATTACAGATGTCTTCAACAAGTTCACTGTGTCAGGAAGACATGATGAGCAGTTCCAGATGAACAAGACACTTGATCAGGTTTTTCTCTTTTTACCATTACTGGGGTCTATACTAGCTGTTAAAAAATCAAGAATGGAAACCACATTGCTGTTATTGTTTCTATTTTTAATTCATTAAATCTTTACATGGCTAGTTATGTGATTGGATATTAAAACTCCTTTCTTTCTTTTTCTTTTTCTTTTTTTTTCCCCTAAAATCCTGTATCCTCAGTGCTAGGAGATAAAATGCAGGTTTTTATCATTGACCTGATAAATGTATTGCTATTTACATATCTGGGTAGAAAAATGGTGTGGAAAGTATGTTGTAGTCATTCATCAGTAAACCCCTTCTGTAAGAAGAAATTTACTTCCAAACCATCTCCGGCCTTTCCTGTTTCTGGTAGCAAATGTGATGTGAGTACTGGAGATTCAACTTTAATGTTTTCTTCATAGTTTTGGTTACACTGAATTCGTTGCTGAATGTTAGTTACTGTTTGTGCACTCAGTTTCTATACATTACTTTTCCTTCACATGGAAAGTCTTAATCTTTGAAACCTCAGAATAGAAAGGAGTCTTAAGATTGATTTTATGTGCAAGGTTTATGGGAATAACCTTTCATGGTAGATTGGAGGCTCACAAGAGCTTTAGAGTATAAAGATGATGTAGAATCAATTCACAATGATTAAACTTTTTATGGTTTTATCATTTCACTTTAATCTTTAAGATACATAACCATTCTTAAACTAATCTCTACCATTCATTTAGCTTTATAATTATAATTATACATCATGTCCAAGTATGGGTGATGTGTTTTGAAATTTATTGAACTAAAAAGAAATATAATTAATGGAGGTCATATTTAGTTTTGTTATTATTTATAAATACCTGATTTCCTATTTTGGACATGTATGTTGTGACCTATATTAGATAGCAATCATTAATATTATTTTTAAAAGTTAATGCATGCTTTGTATAGAAATCAACAAAGAACCTTTGGCATAATACCACGATAAATCAACTAAGCAAAAGCATGTTTAGAAAGACTCAGAAAACATGAACTCATTAAAGAATGTGTATTAATCACTCTTCACCATCACTTGGCAAGGCATGCACGGTTGCCTGCCAGTATGGCCATGTGAACCACAGGTAAGCAATTTCTTTCCGTTTTGTAAAATGAGCAGCTGTGTGAACTGAAGAGAAGATATATCCTGTGTGAGCAAGTGCTGCACATGCATTATTTGTAGTCTTTGGGAATCAGTCACTTCCGTAAACACTGAATAGTGTTGTACATACATTGCCCTATGAATGACCTTTATAAAAACAGCAGGTTAGTTAAAAATTTAAGGCAAGTGCTAATAAATCTTTGTTTTAATTTATAGTTACCTTCTTTAGATTCAAAGTGATTGTCTAGATTTAAAATAATCTGTTCGAATTAAAATCTTTCACAAATATAGAGTTTAAACTAACATATTTTTTCAGCCCTGTTTTTCAAAATTTAACTCTTAGTACAATAAAAGCTCTCTTTCATGGTTCTATGGTGATTACAAATCATTATTATATTTTGACATTTTGATTGTTAGCCTTAGCCTTTCAAAGCTGTGCCATCTCTTCAGCTCCACAGTAATATTTCCAACTCTTACTTCACTATTTCATTTATTATGAAAATAAAATGCTGTTTAGGAAATTCCTATTACATAAACTCTAACAAATATTTTAAGCTAACAAATAAATCAATGATTCACAT
>NW_008358642.1:2278915-2281633 GCF_000622305.1 Nannospalax galili | reverse complement strand
TCTCTCTCTCTCTCTCTCTCTCTCTCTCTCTCTCCTCTCTCTTTTGTAGTAATGGGGGTTGCACCTGGGGCATTATGATTGCATGCTACTCAAGTTCTCTATCGCTGAGTTATATTCTCATCCCTTAGCCAATATTCTACTTGAGACATCATAAAATCCTAGACATTCTTGAATTTTACATCATTTTTCTATTTTTCTATTTTAATTGATATCAGGATTAATTCACTTTCATATAAAAATGATTACTGTTTGTATAAAATCACTTTAAAATTGAAGATACCATAATTTAAAAATTATTTTTAAGAACTCTATGCAAATGAAACTCGGGGTGGAGGCACATGCCTTTAATCCCAGCACTCAGGAGGCAGAGGCAGGTGGTCTCTGTGAGACTGAGCTCAGCCTGGTTTACATAGGAAGTTCCAGCCTATGTGTAGCTACAGGGAGACCCTGCCTCAAAAACAAACAAACAAAGAAACAAAGAAATAAACAAACAAAAAAACGTGCTAATGAATACTCTGATATTTCCTACCAATTCACAATATAATCACAGAACAGGACTTCCGAATTATTTTATGCATGAGTTCCTAAAGACTAACATTGGCAAAAAAAAAGACAGAATGTATAGGTTATGAGGACAGAATGCCTTCCTCACAGTTCTCAAGTGTGTACATCTGAAGTCAAGATGCCTACAGCCAATATGTTCTCTCCATGAAGACTGGCAGGGTGGCACTTTCGCTGACCTCTCATTAGCTTTTGATGCCTCTTGGCAGTTCTAGTTTTTCCCAATTCTAGTTAGATCACTCAAGTTTCTGTCGCCATTTTATGCCCATCTTCTTTGTGTTTCCATCTGTCCTTTGATGTTTTTCACAAGGACACTTACATTGGATTTAGGCCCCCCTCCTTCAGTAAGCTTATATTGAAAGCCTTGCCTCAATTAAATCTGGAAAGTCCTTATTGCCAATAAAGTCACAGATATTAGTGGCTGCAACTTTGGAGGTATTCTAGTCAATTCATTACATATACAGCTATATACAGAAAGATCTGGAAGCTCTCTAAAGAGAAACAAACCCTCCTTTGAATTTCATCAAACAACTCATAGTTTATTTTTTTTTTCTGAATGGAAATGTATTACTATAAATTATATATATTGTACAAATACATCTCTTATAACTTTGTTAATGTTCCATTCAGGTTCACTCAGCCTTGAGAAAGCAATGTAATATATATTTGGGAAATAATTAGTACATGGTGTTTTTTATTTTCTATGTTTTCATTGAACCTAAATCAAATTTTAAAAACCATATAAAGAATAATATCAAACGTTTAATGCTATGATACTTTAACAAAGGAATTGTTGAGTTGGGAGTGGATCTTCCTGCTAATGCACTTGCCTAAAATGTGCAAGGCCCTGAGTTTCATTCTTAATAGTGGAAATAAATAAAAATAAGAAACTTCATTCGTTCAAAACCCCCAGCTCTGAAACCAAGTTAATGAAAGCCATGTAGAGCTAGTTGTTGCAAAGGTGTTATAGCATTTGCTTCTTTTGAGACCCATATAAGCATATCAAATTAATTTTAACCACACTTAATGCTGAAGTGATAGCAAGATTGTGACAATATTCAAATGTGATCAATTTCATAAAATTAGCTATGTCATTAAGTTCAGCTTAGCTCCCCCATTTTATACAAATGATGCAAAATGATACTTAAGGTCTTTCATTTTCTATTTCTTAATTTTTTGTTAATGTATGAAAATGAAATAGAACTTTAACTGAGATTTCAGATTTCCAATAACTGCTTCCCCCGTTTTATCAAGTCTGTGAGGATCCTCAGCAGGCTGCAGAATCTAGCACTCTATCTTCAAGAAGAAATATACCCATAGAAAGAATATTGTTCTTGGCATTCATCTCTTGGCTTATAGCCTAATAGGTATTTTTTTGTCTGTCTTTGGGGACAGCAACATAAATTTAAAGCTGGAAAGGACCTTAGAGGTCATTTAGTTCAATTCAATGATCTTTTAAGACAAATTGAGGAAGTACGTTTATTTCATCATTGTCTATGTATGTATTGTGTTTTTCTAAAAGCCTCTGTGACAGCTTAACATAAACGGCACAGACTCTATAAAACAAGCACAAATGACATGATGAAGGGAGGGGTGACAATTATATATGGAAACTTCTGGAAGAGACACTATCCTTAGTCTACCACTTTGACCTAAGTGTCTTGTGAAGGTCAGAAAGCAAACCATGAATCAAATAGAAATACAATCTACCTCAAAGAATGTCAGCATATGTAAGAACCATATTTTGGTGAACTAACTCCTCTGCATATATGTGAATCTTTAAGCATCAGATATTGAATCATATAATGAAAATAATTTCAATAATCGCTTCAAAAATTTTAAGAAGTACATGCAAACTTTTCTTAGAAAATATTTTGTTGAAAGCGTCTTGTAGGATGTTAAATTATATGTTGTTAAAATGCATGATGTTAAAATGCATGGCTTGGGACTGGAGAGATGACTCAGCACAAAAGAGCACTGGCTGCTCTTGTAGAGGACCTAGGTTTGGTTCCCAGCACCCATATGGTGCTAACAACTCTCTGTAACTCCAGTTACAGGGAAATCTAACACCCTCTTCTGACCTCCAAGCGCATTGCATGACACAAATGCACTTACACACACACACACACACACACACAGGCATACACTCATACACAT
>NW_008358642.1:2238224-2278804 GCF_000622305.1 Nannospalax galili | reverse complement strand
TTTTTTTGGTCTTTTTGAGACAGGGTCTCCCTGTAGCCCCAGCTGTCCTGGAACGCACTTGTAGACCAGGCTGGCCTTGAACTCACAGAGATCCGCCTGCCTCTTGCCTCCCAAGTGCTGGTATGAAAGGCGTGAGCCACCATACCTGGCCTATTTTTAAAGCACAACATAAAATTGCTCATATAATGCCATTCTATTGGGATCCTAGTATTTGATTTGGTGGAAAACATAACCTTGGAGAACTTAGAAGAGCAAACAATGTTTCACCAAAGTCACTTTTCGTTTTTGATATTTTTATCCAACTCTTCATAAAGAAGGTGGTATCTAGTTAATAGGTAGTATCACACTAGAAATAAATATCTCATGTTGAAATACCTTGAGTTAATTCACAAAGTAGAAGCTAAGTCTAAGGAGCAGTGCTACTTCTTCCTTAGAGCAAGGGGCACAGAGGTGAATCATTTACAAACAAACCCAGTGAAATGGGAAAAAGTCATTGTCAAAGATGCACTGTAACAAGAGACAACCAATTATTTTCTAATAGATGTATTGATCTTATGTTTAAAGAAATAACATCTATTTTTCCACTTTTGTACATATGAATTTTTAACAAAAGAAGTGACTTACAAATGAATACAATTTTCAGACTTTGAAAATGACCTATCATTGGAATGGTTTTGATAAGAAGTCCATGTGTTTTTGGATTTGGGGCAGAAGCTTATCAAATCAGTCAAATGATCTGTTTATATTTTATTATTATTCTGCCTGCTCTTATTTTAGACTTTATACAATACATGAATTAGGATGTTAAATGTCAGACATAATAGCACAAAAGCTCGGTTTATATATGTGGACATAGTATGTATACATACATGCATATACGTATTTATGTAACTGTATATCCATGCACCGACATATGTACACAACACTCTCTTTTGTATGTATCTACTTTTACTTTCAAGTGGCAAACAGAGATAGTTCATGAACCTATGGCAAATATGAAGTTTGAAATGATTCATAAATAATTTTTCTTAATTAAATGGGACTTTAGAAAAGGGCCATTAAAAACAATTAAAATTTGAGTAGAACACTATTTCAGTCTCATTTCCAATTCCAACTTCAAGTTCTGTCCACAGTTCTATTTTGTGGTCAGTTGAATCACAAAATAAGAGTAATAGGTTTCAAATTTCAGTTGCAAAGAAGGACCAAAGAAAGGGCGAGAGTATAGGAGCAGCGGAGCTTGCTGTGCCTGCTTCACCATAACTACGGGACAGCCACGTTCCAACGACCACATTGTCCTGAGCAAACAATCCACGTATGTAAAAATTATTTAACTTGCGTCTACATATATAGATGAGAAAATTGCTGTTCTGGATATTTCTTGGCAAACCTAGTTGTACAGAAAACAACTGATTTATTTCTGTAGAATGGTGTAGCTAGGGACTTCAGGGTTCCTAATAGCTGTGAGTGCCTCAGAAGCATATTGGCTGACTCTGCACATGAGATGTAAGCACACCCAGACTTCTGACACCTCAGTTCCAAGTATGGTGTATGTTTATGGACCTGAGGATCTAGTGACTTCTCACTATTCTCCCTTATTTCCCTAAAGCTGTTCTGCCAGATTCCTTAGCTCTACAGTCTCTGCCTGTGGAATTCTTTAACCTAATCATTTTAGTCATCTTGCATTTGTGATTGAATTAACAAACTTAAAATGAGTAAATGATATACAATTATAGAGGTGAGTCCTAAATGTAAACATATGCAAGTGGGGAGCAGAAAGTTCTTTTATTAAGCAGTTAGCTATGAAATGTAGTGAGCTTGTTGATAATTAAGAGACAGGGAAAGAGCAGACAATGGGACAATAAAAGCAGAGACTTGAATATAATGCCAGGAGTTGGGAATGCCAGCAGCAGGAAGTGACAACCCCCCCCCCCGCTCCCCACCTTGCCACATACACCAAGAGATTATAGAAAGGGAGAGTGTAGAGCTGTTGGTACTTGCACTTTGCCACAGTGATGCTGCTTGCAGAGTTCTGGCATCTAGACCTGAAAGCAAACTGGTTTATGGCCCTGGTTTGTGGTAGTGCTCCCAGTAACCACATGGAGGTAGTGCACTCCCATAAGGCATCCTCCCAGATTTCTTGCTGCCATTGCACCTGTTGCAGAGTAATACTTTCTTTTCCAGCATGTCCTCATCAATTTTTTGTAATTAAGTGATTAATTATGAAATGTACCTGTCTCAAGTCAAGTAATAAGCCTGTTTTAACCACAGTCTTGTCTATGACTTAGTAAAATGTTCTGACCTTGAGAACTCCCATATTTGGTTTATTATGTAGGTAGATGTGAGGAGAGAAGGCAAACTGAAAGGTCAGTTTTAAGCAATGGTTAACCTCTCCCAGACTGGTCCTCATAAAGGTTGTAGGAATTATTTGTAAAGATTCCCTTTGTAAAGACTAACAGCAAATTCATGAATGTGTAGTTTCATTTTAATACTGATTTTAAATAAAAGACTAGGAAGAGGTTCCATTTGAAAGAGAAAAAGTGGGGAGAGAAGACGCTATAGCTTAATGCCAATTGCTAAAAATGACAGTGTGTAGCCTAATTTTACTAACTATAAATATAATTGCATCAAACTGTCCTTTCCATATTCAATTTGTGAGACATAGATTTTCCTGGATGTGAACATCATGTAGAATGGTGATTGACTATGGCTTGCTTCTTCCCAGAGTTGGGCTCCTGAAGTGTCCCTGAAAACAGGCAATGTTCTTTCCCAGCTGCAGTCCTGTTTCTGCAGGAGCCAGATACAGGCTGAGTACACAGTTGTTCAGCTGACCTTGAGAAACTGGCTTGGGACTGGAGAGATGGTTCAGTGATTAAGGATGCTGACTGCTCTTGCAGAGGACTCAAGTGTGGTTCCCAGCACCCATATGGCAGCTAATAACTGTCCATAACGCCAGTGTCAGAGTATCCGGCACCCTCTCACAACACAGGTGCACTTGCATACATGCAGACAATACACTAGCACATATAAAATTAAATAAATATTTAAAAATGAGACACAGGCTGTCTACGGTCCCACCTCCCTCCCTTTTTCCTTTTCTGCCACCTCTTTCTTTCTATTGCTTTCTCTCTGTTTCTGTTTCTCTCCCTCCATCCTTTCTTTTTTCAGTTTTTTTTAAATCAACATTTATCTATTTAAAAAGAGAGTGTCTTGGGCTTCAACAGAAAATAAAAGCAGGATATGCAGATGTTCCATGCTCTAGGACAGCCTTGCAGTGGGGCAGAAGAGTAGCCTGGGGACTGTAACCTGATAACCCAGGCCTTAGCCACATGGGCTTCCTGGAGTTCTGTTGCTTCACCCAAGTCTGAGCTCAGCTTTTCTTCTCTTCCTTCTCTTCCCTATGATATGCATTGCTGTTTTGTACAATAATATCCTGATAAAGCTAGGGAACTATAGACAGGGTTTATGAAGCATACTAGAAATTCCTGATAAACAAGCTCTCTATTCCATATCAACTACCCATTTAAAATTAATTTTAAAAAAGTAGCCATCCTTCCAAATTCCCATCCAGAAAGAAGTAGTGTGTACCATTTAAAACCACTTGTTCTTGCTGCCATTCATCACCTCCAGTGTTCACTATCCATGCATGCTGATTATTGAAAAATGTGTTGTACCCACCTAAAGGCACACAGGGTACAACAGGTGTATACCTCAGCTCATCCGAGCAATTCTCCTAAGTGTTTCTGGCTACCCAGAGCAGCTATGGACATCAATCTTACCTACAACATAGACCAGAGAAAGACTGGAGGCTATCTTGTCACAGGTAAAAGAATAGATGCATTTTAAAAACTGGTCAATTTTTTTTGAGATTCTTTTTTTTTTAAATTTTCATTTGTATGTGCAAGCATGGTGTGTGTGTGTGTGTGTGTGTGTGTGTGTGTGTATAGATACCCTTGGAGGATGTAAGAAGGGGTTGGATCACCTGCAACTAAAATTACAGTTACAGTCAGCTTCCCAATGAAGGTGCTGGAAGAATAGGAAGAACAGGAAGCTCTCTTAACCACTGAGCCAGCCACTCATTTATTTTTTGTACCAAATCCTGAATTTGGAAAAAAAGTATTATTAAATTTCAGGTAAAAATGCTAGGGGGAAGACAAGGGAAAAAAAAAACCCAAGAGTGACCATTCTTCATTAAGAGAATGAGGGTATCATACAGAAGGTCAGGAGGGAACAGTCTTCAGCAGCACATGACTGGCCGGAAGAAACATCCAGAGAGCTGCATTAAACTGATTAACTTTGAGCAGTGTGTAGAAGACCATGCCATTCAGGAAACAAGATGAAAGGAACAATGACAAATAGGCCCATTTGTCAAAGTTAGGGAAACTTCGCATTAGGTTTACAGGAGACCTAAGTGCAGGAGCAGGTCTTCAATCCACAGTGGAATCCAGGGAAGAAAGTATAGACAGTAACCGAAACAGAGTCCAAGGGAGAAGAGCGAAGAAGAACAATGAGAGAAGAGGCCAGACAGGGTGCCAGAGAAGAGAGTTCTGAGTCAAGAATAATCTGTGTAATAGAGAAATGAACACAACAACTAGACCTGAAACTTAAAGCTGTGAACAGTAAAAGGACTATAGATGAAGTTTAATAAAGGGGTCCTGTCCAAGGACCATTATCTAGCAGACTCTTGATCTCTACACTTTGGCTATTTGTGACCTTTTGTGTTCCTGGCCCCTCTGCTACATGAGGAGCTTCATTATTGAGAACTGATTCCTTAGTGTCCTCTTCTTTATCCCTGTTCTATGTTCCATGAGCCTTAGGTGTAGAGTTTGCATTGCAGATGTGTCCCTTAGTCTTGGGCAATTCATAGACAATGTCTGTGTGTGACCAGTTGTGATATTTGGTATTAGTCTCTGACTGATGCAAAACGAGCTTCTTTGATGACTGGTGACTGGGATATTTGTCTGTAAATATAACGATACATACTTTGCACATAGTAAGAAATCACATTAGTCTAGCGATGTGATAGTTTTGAAGTTTTCTCTAAGATCTATGACCACTTTGGCCTTGTGTATTAGGTTATGTTACAGTATCGCCTTTGAGTGGGCTTCTAGTCGAATCAGGTAGCTGTTGATTGCCCAAAGACAAAAATGCCACTACTGCATGAATGGAGTAGGCTGTGCTGGCCATTGATGTGGTTCTTTGGTCTTGAAGCTGGTACTGGATCATCCTTTGATATTTTCCCTTGGTAATTTCCTAGCGTTCTCCAAAGCTATGAGAGCTCACCTTCAGAGGAAGTGGCTTCCAGGTCAGCTGCAGCTCTATTTCTTCATCCACCCCAGTCTCAGGGACCATCAAGGAAGAGGGAGCAGAGAGATAGTAAGAGCCAGGGAGGATAGACATGACCATATGGAAACAGAGTCCTACAAGCTCCTGGGAACCTGCTCATATGATTCTATGGCAATGGTATCAGCATACAGCATACACAAGTCCCACGCAAACTCAGGCAGACAGTAACCCAGATAAAACTGGGAAAATGAACAGCAGACCTCAATCTTATCTAAAGGAATGTTGGCAACTGATTGCTGCTAGACAAGGAAGAGCTGATCTTCCTAAAACAAGGGACTCTATACAGGCTGACTAGACTCAGCACGTGGACTTGCACTGGGGAATGGCTGGGGGCACTGACAATACAGTGGACAGTAACAGGGATGACAGAGCATATGGGCTCCTGTGGTGGGGTGTCTATGAGAGGGCACCATTTGAGACGTGTGTATAAAGATAAATGAGGTTGTTTGGGATGTTCTGTACGAAATTCACACCAAAAAAAAACCAATCAATTAAAAAAGGTCTATAGAGATTCTAATGTGGTGAGAGAAGAAATGGGTAAAGTTACCCAAATGAAGACAGAACTAATCAAACTCCTGAAGCTCAAGAAAATGTCTTTCACACACACAAGGAGAAAGAAAGAGAAAGAGAGATCAAGTTCTTATAAATAAATTATATTGATCAAGCAACCTTATCTTCTATTCTGCTTAAATTTTTAGAAGCCAGGTCTCTAATCCCAATTGGGGATTAGTTGCTATGTAACTAAATAAAATCAAAGAAATAGTTAAAGATGTGGAACTTTCAAGAGGGTAAGAATATAATTAAGAATATTACACTGGGTGTCTTTGAGACCCCTCCCTGCTGCAGTTAGCTGCTAGTCTACCTCTAAGAAATCTTTGCTTGCTTGCCCTTCAATAAATAAATAAATAAATAAATAAATAAATAAATAAGGGGCTGGGGAGATGGCTCAGCAGTTAAGAGTACTGACTGCTCTTGCAGAAGACTGGGGTTTGATTCCCAGGACCCACATGGGAGCTATGAATCTTCCATAACCCCAGTTCCAAGGAAATCCAAAGCCCTCTTCTGACCTATGTGCATTGAATGACACAGATGCACTCACATACATGCAGGTATAACACTCATACACATAAAATAAAAATAATAAAGAAAATATTAAATAAATAAATAAATAAATAAATAAAGCCAGAGTTGGTGGGCACAAATCTTTAATTCCAGTGCTCTGGTGGCAGAGGCAGGCAGATTTCTGTTAGGTCCAAGCCAGCAGGGTCTAAATAGAAAGTTCCAAGGCCAGCTGGAGCTTTGGGGAGACCCTGACTCAAAAACCAAACCAAACAAAATAAGAAACCAATTAACGAAATAAAAAAATAAGAATATGGCATCTGTGAGTTTATTTGAACATGAATTTTAAAGTACAGTAATGTACTACACAGGGCTTGGGTTTGCCCACCTAATAAAATTTCCTCAGTCATGCATAGGTACAATATTTTCAAGGATCAAAATTAATAGTTTCAGAATTAGAAAGCTGTGAGTCCTTCAGATAGATGGCAAGAGCATAGCAAATATTTGATCATGTCATATGAACAATATTTCACATGCAAGCCCTAGAGCAAGTTGTAGAAAACTGATAGGGGTTAGGAGATGAATCACGTTAGGCCAAATGTAGAACACTGAGTAAAATCAAAGATGCTGTTTAACAACGCTGCAGGTTCTATTCAAGCATCCAGATTAGACTGCAAACACTGCCACTGTACGCAGCACCACTCCACGGCTTCTACTATGCAAAGGACTCCTAAGCCCAGCTTCTGCTGTTGCTCTTCAGCTCTGGCACAGTGCCAGAGAGATCTCACACGCAAAGACCCATTGGGCTTGGTGACAAGAACTGCTGTGCTGAGCCCTCTCACCAGCACAGGGCGAATCTTTCTTGCTTGCGTTTCATTAAAAGTGCTGTGGTTTATCTTCCTCCTCTTCTGTTTCCTTCCATGTAGCTGCAGAGACCAGCTTTCCCACCATGTTGTTTTTTTAGCTCTGTAACTCAATATATTGTCTTTAAGATCACTTCTGAGTCCGATTTCGCATTCTTTTAACAACTAAACCAAGAATTTGCTACCAAGGGAAAAAAAAAGATTAAAATGGAATAGAGAGAGAAGAAAAAATAAAGACAAAATCTATTACAGAAACTGTACAAAATGTCCCTGAAAGTTTAACAAAATAAAATGAACATACATTACACATTAATAGGTAAAAATTAAAATTTTGATTACAATCATTGATTTCAGATAAAGCAGAAGTAAAGGAAAATGATTTCAATGAAAAACAAAATCACTAATCAGACCAACAAAAAATGTCAACAAATTTAAAACAGTAATGGGTTAAACCATTTTTCAAGGGTGTGCTCACTATTAACATTTATAAAACAAAAATGTATATTAAATACATTATTATATATTCATATCCATGATTTTTGATTCATCAGGACAAAATTATAATTATAAGGCGTCTGCTTTTGACAGAATTAGCATCTGTTATGACTAATTTACATAGGTAAACTATTTAAGGAATATAATTTGAACATTCACATATATGAGATTCTAAAAATACATACAAAAAATTGCATGTAGAATTTATAAAACAAAATGTATTTCAGTTCTTCACTGAGGAAAAAAGTACAGATCATATTGAGGAACACAAAGAGACACACTCTATATTTTTAAAGTAGAATCGATATGACTATATTAATTACCATAAATTCACTAAAATTTGAAGTAGTGTCACCACAGGATCACCATTATATTACCACCACTATCATACCTCTATTAATATTCTAAAATAGATGGCTCAGTCATTAAGGGTACTGGTTGCTCTTGCAGAGGACCTGGGTTTGATTTCCAGCACCCATATGGTGGTTAACAACTGTCTATAACTCCAGATCCAAAGGAATCCGACATTTTCTTCTGACCTCCATGGGCACTGCAGGACCCAGATGCACTTATATACATGCAAGCAATACACTCATATACATAAAATAAAAATATAAAAAGAAAGAAATCTAATTATATGAAAGACAATTTCAAATTCAACCCAAAAGAAAATACATAATATAAATATATTCAAAGGAGAATAAAAATTTAAAAATAATTCTTAGACTTGAATTTAATAAAAGTATACCAAAACAAACAATATGCATATTTTGAAATATATATTAAATATTAAATCAAAATATAGTGAGTTACAAATATAAATAAAGCAAGCATGATTTATAAACCCATTTTTTCATTCTTGAAATGAAATTTTTGAACTTCTAAAGTTCATTAACACACACACCCCATGATCTAAAAGGTATTATAAATGTGATTTTAAAAACAGAATAAGTGAAACTTAAAGTAGAAAAGCACATAAAGAAAATTTTCCTTGATACAGAGAATTCTGGGTGAGCTCACTGATTGTGCTTCATTAAAATTAACGTGTACTGGGTAAATGAGTCTTAAATTACCTTTAATACTGGTTCATGGGTCAATCCTTGCAAAGCAAACTTCTTTAAAAATTATTTTAACTGTCCACTCCATGCTTCATAATCAGAAAATTTTATTAGTGAATAAAAAATCTTGTAAAAGAGGCTCAGGATATATAAAAGCATAGAAAAAAGTGACTTCCTTTGCAGTTAGTCATATATTACCAAATATAAGTCTTAAACTAAGTTGATATAGTTAATGCAATTTAAAAAAATCAGTATCTCATGAAAATAATTTAAAAAATATCAACTGAGAGAGCAAAATTAAATACCCTATTTATAAGAAGTCATCTGCTCCTTCAATTTGAGATTTAAATTAGGCATGCAAAAATAATTTAATACTAAGACACATATATTAATAAAAGACAACTATGATGACTGACCTTGGTTACCAACTTGACACCTGGGATGAGGGAACTTCAAATGAAGAATTTTCTCTATAAGATTGGCCTGTGGTCATGTATATGAGGCATTTTCCTGTTTACTAATTGGTGTAGGAGGGTCCAACTCATTGTGGGCAGTACCATCATCTGACCTGTGGGGCTGAGCTGCATAACAAAGGTAAACTGGGGGCTGGAGAGATGACTCCGAAGTTAAGGGCACTGGCTGTTCTTGCAGAGGCTCTGGGTTCAATTCCCAGCACCACATAGCAGCTAACAACCACCTGTAATTCTTGTTACCAGGGAATCGAATACTTTCTTCTGACTTTGGGCATTGCATGACATGGATGCACTTACACGCACGCAGGTAATACACCCTTACACACATTCAAGGAGTGTACTCATACACAGAAAATAAAAATAGTAAATAAAATATTTTTTAAAAAATAGAAAGGTTGGGCCGGGCTTGGTGGTGCACGCCTTTAATCCCAGCACTCGGGAGGCAGAGGCAGGTGGATCTCTGTGAGTTCAAGGCCAGCCTGGTCTACACAGTGAGTTTCAGGACAGCTGGGGCTACAGGGAGACCCTGTCTCAAAAAGACCAGAAAAAGAAAAGGAAAGGTGTCCTGGAAGAACTTGAGCCTGGAAGGGTGCCGGGGAGCAATGTTGCCCCATGGTCTCTGCTTCAGTTCCTCACTTGAGTTCCTCCCCTGACTTTCTTCAGTGATGAATTGTGACCTGGGAGTTCTAAGATGAAATAAACCTTTTCTTCCTCAAGTTGTTTTTGATCTTGCTGTTTATTACAGTAACAGAAAAGTAAACTAGCACCGCAACCCAACAACAAACAAACCAGTTTATTTACATTATACTACATATTCAACTGTCTCAGTCTGAATATTTTTGCCTCTCCAAATTCATATGTTGAAAGCATTAAACCCCAACATAATGCTATTGGAATGTGGGGCCTTGGAAGTGATTGTCATGATACTAGAGCCATCTTGAGTTTGATTATTACCTTTGGATCCCAAGAGAACTGCCTTGCTCTGTTTACTATGAGAAGATGAACATCTTTGAACCAAGACTCTAGCATTCACAACAGTGAATCTACAGGCATTTTTATCTTGAAATTCTATGCTTCTAGAACTGTGAAAAATATATTTCTGTTGCTTATTTTCTGGCTTGTGGTATAGAAGAGCATTTATTTATGATAAAATTTAACAAAGCAATTACAGGATGTGCCATTACCATGATTGAAATCGCTATCTTATGTCATCACTTATTATTATTTTTATTTCATTTGGGCCAGACCATAAGATAGAAATGCACAGTAGCATTTATAATACAAAAGAATAAATAGGAATATCTTTAAACTATAATAGAAAAGAATAAATACTCAGGAATATTTTTTAAAACTATCCTAGTTTGCTTTCTGTTACTGTTTTATTTCATCTGACACCTTACAGTTTATCATCAAGGTAAGGTAAGGCAAGAACTCAAGGCAGAAACCTGAAGGCAGGAACTGAGTCAAGGACCATGGAGGAACACTGCTTACTGGCTCGCTTCAACTGGCTTGCTTAGCTACTTTCCTTATATAGCCCAGGTCTACCTTCCCAGGGATAGCATGGCCCACAGTGGGCTGGGCCCTCCTACATTAATCAGCAGTAAGGAAAATTCCCCACAGACAAGGTCAGGGTCCAATCTGAAGATGGAACTTCTGCAATTAGAATTCTCTCTTCTCAAGTTGGCAATCAAGATTAGCCATCATAAAAACCAATCCTTAAATTATAGTAAATTCTATGTAATTCATATGTGCCATATGAAAATGCCTAAGGAGTTTTGAGTAACTCTACCCCAAAATAAACTTGTATCTTTGTGAAGACAATATAATTGTACAGAAAAACCTTAGCATATGCATCATGAAAATGACAAATGAGCCTTTGAATCTAATTTTGGCCTCTATCTTACAATATAGACTTAATTCTTCATGTCTTCTTGGAAACAAGTTGTTTTAAGTCTAAAATAATTGTATTGTATTGCAATTTTCAACTTGGCTCTAAATACTAGGTGAAGCCAAAACATATATTGTCAATTGTGTATATATATATATACCTTAATAAATATTAGTGGCTATTATTTTGATCTAATGAAACATTCATATTAAGAAGTACATGTTTCTTCAATCACAGACATAGAGAAAATGTACAAAACCAATAAAAATTAGCAATACAGCTTGTGAAATAGCTACTTAACCCTTATCTGAACATTACCTGCAGATAGTGTTGTAAGGGCCCTATACCAAAATTATGAACAAAAATATTTGCATTTTTTAGTCCAATCTTTTAAAAAATATTTTATTCATGGGACTGGAGAGATGGCTTAGCAGTTAAGAACAGTGGTTGTTCTTGCAGAAGACTGGGGTTCAAATCCCAGCACCCACATGGCAGCTAACAACTGTCTGTAACTCCAGTTCCAGGGGATCTGATGGCCTCTTCTGTCCTCCATGGGCATTGCACAAAACAGGTGCATTTACCTACATGCAGTCAGTACATGCATACACATAAAATAAAAATAATAAATAAAATTTAAAAATATTTTATTTGTTATTTTTAATTTTCATGTGCATGAGTATATCGCTTGCATGTATGTAAGTGCACCCATGTCATGCAATGCCTTCAAAGGCCAGAGGAGAGCATCTGATCCCCTAGAACTGGAATTAGGACAGTGGTTAGCTGCCATGTGGGTGCTGGGACTCAAACCTGGGCCCTCTGTAAGAGCAACCAGTGCTCCTTTTTAAAAAATATTTTATTATTTTTACTTTATGTGCATGAGTGTATTGCCAGCATGTATGTGAGTGCACCATGTCATGCAATGCCACAGAGGTCAGAAGAGGGCAACAGATTTCCCTAGAACTGGAGTTAAGAATGGTTCATAACAGCCATGTGGGTACTGGGAATCGAATCTGGGTCCTCTGCAAGAGTAGTCAGTGCTCTTAACCATTGAGCCATCTCTCTAGCCTGCAACCAGTGCTCTTAAGTGCTGAGCCATCTCTCCATCCCCTTTTATTCCAGTCTTAATTCCTAGTATTAACTCTCATACCACACAACACATCACACAAAATCTATCATCTACCTATCATCTATCTATCTATCTATCTATCTATCTATCTATCTATCTATCATCTATCATCTATCTATATCTATCATCTGTCATCTATCTATTTCATCTATGCATAAATGTAGTTTACAAAATGAATGTAAGCTAAAGAGCCTACAGTAGAGTTCAGGAAGTTTCAGAAGAAATGGCCTGATAGAACTGCAAGTAGTTTGTATTGTATCGATAAGACAATGAAGCCAGAACCATCTGCTGCAAGGAGCTGGCACTGTAGAGATCAAGCCACCAGGGAGTCAGGATTGAGAGCAAAAATGTAGTCAGCTGCAGAGACATGAGGGCAGAACTGGGATAGAGCAGGAACTGTTTGTGTGGGTCCATGCAAGTGAGTAGGTAGAGAGGTAGACTGTAGTAAAGCAGTCCATGTCAACAATGAGGTACCTGCTGAGGGAAAGACCCAGGGAAGGTGAGTGTCCTGCAGGACACTTGTTAGGAACAACAGGTAACACATGATAGGTTGGTGTGGGGCTGTTGACATCACAATCCTAATAATCTAACACTTTATGGAGTCCAGGTGAAGGAGCTATACCTCTCTTCATTCTAACGTGCCTGATAATTTCTTGGGGCATGTTTCCCCTCGTATGATTTTATTATGCCCAAGTGCCTCTGCAGTCTCAGTTCACCCTGATAAATATATAGGATGGCACCCTCTCTACTTCCAGGAATAAATTATTTATCACTCTTTGCTTCATGGGTGGTGCCTCACAGGTGGTGAAATCCACTTGTCTACACAGGAGGGCAATTATCCTCCACCCTCAAAACTGAGTCAAAAATCTGCTTGCAAAATGGTGCCTCTCAGGGAAAGGCACATCCTGAAAACTCCAGTTTTACACAACATGCAGTAACTTAGAGCAGGACACAGCCTGATGTTAATACTTCAACATTTGATTCTTGAAAGCAGGAGCCCAGTGGCTCTGTAGTAAGGAGTCACATTTTTTGTTGTGTGAAATTTTAATAACGGATTAATTTTAGACTGCATCAAATACACAAACTCTTACGTATTTAACTTTGCTTAGTTAAATGTATTGCACAACATCTATTTCCTATTTTGTTGGGTCACAGATGGTAGATGTATGCCATTTCTCTGTATTTTATTCACTGTTTTTAAAAAACATTTCATTTATTATTTTTATTTTATGTGTATGAGTGTATTGTTTGCATGTATGTGAGTGCACCCATGTCATGCAATGCTGCAGAAGTCAGAAGAGGGCTTTGGATTCCCCTGGAACTGGAGCCACCATGTGGATGCTGGGAATCAAACCCGCGTCCTCTGCAAGAACAGTTGGTGCTCTTAACCACTGAGCCATCTCTCTAGCCCCTTATTCACTGTTTTTGTATAGTACTATTATTTTAAGATAAAGATCTGATAAATCAATCTAAGTTGATATTCTAGAGAACATGTTGTAGGAGAGAAAAGTAAAGCTGTAAGATACATTTTAGAAGGGGATGTCTTAGAAATCATTGATTTAATTGTACAAAATGGAAGAAAAATACAGCAATTTTACTTGAGGGAACTATTTTTAAATATTATTAAATGAACCAAAAATTATCTCTGGAAAAAAACTACTAAATTAAGAAGTAGAGATCTCTTTATAATCATTCATTGACTACGATCTTAAATTTTCTAAAAATGCAACACATAATACATTGATTGAAACAAAAAGAGTATTTTAAAAAGTACCAATATGCACGTGAAGTTAAAGGAAGGTTATTACGCTGGGAAAAATGCAAACAAACGCAAGACATCAAATTGTCAACCCAAATTAGAATAAAATAGAAGCACAAAGATTCCAAACACACTGAATATTTCTGCTTCATGTAGACAAAAGGGTATCCAATATAGGGCACGTATGAACTATTACTCAGGAGACCAAACCTTAGAGACATGAGTCTGACAGTTCCTATTTCCTCTAAAACAATGCTGCAAATCTCTTGGAGCCCACAGCCGCAGCCTTGGAGAAATTTGAGATTACCTGATAATTTCAGACCTGATGTTTGACACAACACTGACATGTTGAATATTTTCCTTCAGCCACAGGAGATCTGTAGCTCCTGCAATTGTAAGTCAAAGGGGCACACACTCAATTCATTCTTTGTTATTGAGTGGTTTGTTTTTGCTAGATAATTTATGGAAAATTAGCACAAAATGACAGCTTGGATCTGGTGTAGGAATACCAGACATATGAGCTTGAATAGCATTACAATACCAGATAAAAAAAGACATTCAGTAACAAAGGTCAAATGACAGAATCAACCCAAGTTTCTCTGTACTGTCAACTCTGAAGTGCAGTTTCAGCAAAAGCCTGTGCAGAGGTAATTTCGTTGCCTTTTTTTTTTCTTCATTAAACTGTATTTTGAAATTCTCCACAGCTGAAGAGACATGTCCTTATCAAAATCCTACCAAACATTCAACTCGATTATCTGAACTTGACTATGGGGAGTGATTAAGCAGGAAAGAATCTAATACAATGAGCAAAATATTCATGAGAATATTACTTTATTGTGCAAAAGTTTAATACAGCAGAAGCATACACAAGAAAAATGTGGAATATTCATTCTAGGGAACTTTATTGAAAAGTATTTATTTAAAAAGCAATATGAAAAACTTGAATACAACATATTAAGTTGATTAAAAGGGAACAAAATTGTTTAAGTAATGTCTCAACCATATGGGACTGTTAATATGATGAGAAAAATTAGTATTTTCAAAATAAAGAGAACACATTATTGTCATATTCTATAAACAGTAACTAAGACAAGTAAGTTCTACTAGAATTATACTGGTGACACAGGGTGTATGTCACCTACTGCACTGTGCTTACTGTATTCTGGGCATGGCTTTAACTACTTGCAAATGTTATAACATTTAAACAAGAGGACACAGGAGTATAGAACACATACTAATTCATATTTCATAGAAGAGAAAACTGATATGAGGGACACTTAATAAACTGTTCCAGGTATATGAGTTGACTCTAAGTATAATCTGACTGAATGAAATATGCAATTAATCAATAAATATGCAAAAATCCTTCCTTGTAGCTCTCAAAATAAATGTGCCCAAGTATTAAGAGAAAACCTGGGCTTAGACCTACCTACATTGTTATGGAATCTGCAGAAGGAGCCCAGACCTCATAACCTACTGCACCCTGCTTCCCCTGCTAATGAAGCCTGCCTAAGCCACCTGGGACTCACACTCTCAGCACTGACCATTCCTGCACCAGGCCCACCGACAACTCACAGAAATTTTCCTTGAAGAGCTTAGTTCATGCACCTTCCTGCTGCAACTAGGAGATTCTGACTTCCCTTGCTTAGTCCTGCCTACAGGGACCTGGAACTTGTGGCTCCAGAACCTGAGCATCCACTCCATCTTGCAGCAAGCAGAGGACCTGACCTTCCCTGTTCAGCTCCACCTTCACTGCACAGCAATTTCCTGCACCATGTGAGAAACCTGAACTTCCTCTGCTTACGCCTGCCTAAGCATCCCTAAAGAATACCATCACAAGGATATAAAGAATATTCGCAATATAATCACATAAGAAAATGTCACAAAGCCAGAGAAAGGGATGTCCATCCAGGTACAACAAGCCTGCAACACTCCAAATAGGATAGAATAGGAGCTTCACATGACAAATTATAATAACAACATTAAAAGTTAAAAACACACAGTAAAGAAGGTGTATTGAAAGCTGTAAGAAATAAAGGTCAAGTCACTTACAAAGGAAAGCCCATCAGAATAAAACCTGATTTTTCAACAGAAACTTTTAAAGTCAAAAAGGTCTGGAAAGATGTATTCCAAGTTTAAAGACCACAATTATCAAGCCAAACTACTACACCCAGTAAAAACATCTTTTAAAAAATGAAGAAGTAAATGCTTTCCATGATAAAAACAGATTAAAGGAATTTATGACCACTAAATCAGATCTTCAGAGGATACTGGAAAGAATATCCCAGTATGAAGAGAAGGTTAAACATACCTAACAGTACACAAGCAACAAATAGAAACAATTCCAGAGCAGTTACTCAAAAGAGTTCTAATAGAACACAAAAACAAGATGACAGGAATTAAAACACACTATTCAATAATCACTCTTAATATTAACAGTCTCAGTTCCCCAATAGACATAAACAGTGGACTATTTGGTACTTCTAACAAACATACCTTACTATCAACGATTGCTAAAACTTTACGGTAAAAGGATGCGAAAAAATATTCAAAGGAAATCAAACCAAAAAACCAGCAAGTATAGCTTTTCAGTTACTTGGCAAAACAGATTTCAAACTTAAACTAGTCAGAAGCGATAAAGGTGACTTTATAGCCATTAAAATAGCAATCCTCTAAGAGATTATTACTATTCTAAACATATACACACCAAAAACATGTGAACAAAATGTCATAAAATAAATACTACTAATTTAAAACCACAGATTAACTACAATACAGTAATAGTGGGAATAGTGACTTCAATACGCTGTTCTCACCAATTGACCTGTTACCAGGACAAAATCCACCAGAGAAATAGTGAAGTTAAGTGGCATTAACCAAATGAACATGAGACATCTATAGACCATTCCACACAAATGCAAAAATAACACGTTCTTCCCAGGAGCCTATGGAACTTTCCCCCAAACTAACCGTGTATTAGGACACAGAGAAAGTTTCAGCAATTACAGGAAAATTGAAATAACTTCTTTCATTCTGTCAGAGTACAGTGAAATAAAGTTAAATATCAACACAGTAAATATACACAGTGATGGAGATTTTAAAAATTTCCTAGAATTGAATGGAAATGAAAATACAATGTATCCAAATCTATGGGAGACAATGAAAGCGGTCCTAGTAGATGCAGCTCGTAGCTTTAACTGATGGCATCAAAAAACCAGAGAGAACACAAATAGATGACTAAGTAATCTACCTTAAGGCCTTGCAAAAATAAGATCAACACACAAAAATAGGAGACATGGAGAAATAATCAAGATAAGAGCAGAAAATAAAAAAATAGAATTTAAAAAAATACAAAGAAGTGAAAAGAAGAATTGGTTCTTTGAAAATATTAGCAAGATTGAAAAACATTTAGTCAAATTAACCAAAAGAGAGAAAAGAGACAAATTAATAAATTAGAGATAAAAGAGAGACATTACAACAAACAGGAAATTCAGAAATAACATAGTTTAATCATAATATAATCATAGTTTAAAATTTTATGCTCTAATGAACTGGAAAATCTAAAGGAATGGATGAATTTCTGGATGTACATAACCTATCAAGGTTAATGTAGATAAAGTAAATAGTTTAAACAGACCCAGAACAATCAGAAGCAGTAATTAAACATCTCCCAACTGAATAAAGTCTAGGAATGGATTAAATCAGCACAAAATTCTGTAAGACACTTGAAGAACTAACACCAGTACTACTCAAATTATTCTGTAAAATAGAAAATCAACAATTCCATGGCCTTCTTCTGAAGCCAGTGTTGTCCTGATACCGAACAATGTAAATATCCAACAAAAAAGAATTGCAGGTCAATCTCCCTGATGATCAGAGATGTAAAACTCTCAATAAAATACTTCAAACTTAATTCAAGAACAAAAGCAAAAGATCATCCACCATGATTAAGCTAGATTTACTGGAGAGATGCAAGAATGGTTCAACATATGTAAATCAAAAAAGGTAATCGACTTCCAAAATAGACTCAAGGACAGAGTTACCTGATCATCTCATTACACATAGAAAAGGCTTCGACAAAATGTAACATGATTTTAAGATAGAGGTCCAGAGGATTTACAGATACGGGAGATGTAACTCAACATAATAAGGGCAACAAACCTCAAGCCCAGAACTAACAACATGCTAAACAAAGAAAAATTCAGAGCATTTCCACTGCAGTCATGAAGAGGGCAAAGATCTTCCTCCACTCAGGTTCAATATAGTTCTTTGAAGTCTTATCTAGAACCATGAGAAAAAGATTAAAAGGGTAGAAATGTGAACAGAAGAAATCTAAATATTTACAGAAGACATACTCCTGTACATAAAATACTCTGGTCTCCCCAGGGAACTCCTACAGCTGATCAACATATTCAGCTAGTATCAGTATATACAATTTACACAAAATTCAGTAGCTTTCCTACATTTCAAGGACATACCAAGAAAGAAATAGAAGGAATGATCTCATTCATTATAGCATTTATAATCTAACCAAGGAAGTGAAATGCTTGTAATTTGAGAACTGTAAAACACTGAACATATAAATTGTAGAAGATACTGGAAGATGGAAAAACCTCTGCTTATCCATAGATTAATAGGATCAATATTATGAAAATGACTATCATACCAAAAGCAATCTGCAGATTCAGTGCAATTTCCATTAAAATCCCAACCCAATACTTCACAGAAATTGGAAAAAGAAATCTTAAAGGCTCATGGAACAAAACAGAAAATGGGTAGAGACAAAACTAGTGCATCTCTCAACTCTCACCAGTGAAGCTTCCTTATACAACAGAGTGTGATGCACACAGAAGGCCACAACTGGCCAAGTTTCAGAGAATAAGAGACTGAAGAGTGTGTGTCTCTGGAGAGGACTCCTATATTAAGCCTCACCCACCCACTGCTCAGGGACCATTGCTGAAGAGGGGGCAGAAAGATTATACGAGCCAGGGTTGGTTCACGAATATAGTGAAACAGAGGATTTCGGGTCGCTGGAAGTTTGTATGTGTGAACTTGTGGCAATGGTAGCCACAAGCACAAGACCCATGCATGCCAACTCAATCCGAGACGGGACGAAAGTGGAGCGAGGGAAATGAACGGCAGGTTGGCTCTAGTCCGGGAATTCTTAGAGACTGATTACTCCTGGATGAGGGAGAGTAGACATTATTTACGAACTCCAGATAAGCTGACAAGACTCCAGTGGATGAATACGCACTAAAGAACATCTAGGTACAAATGTTTGACTGGATAGTACTTAACATGTATGGCAGAATGCAGGAGGTCCAACACAGTGGGGCGTAGAGGGTTGGGTGTGCAGGCACGAATGAGGAAGGGGGTCTAAACTTAAGAACTGTTGTATGAAATGTACAAAAAGTCAATAAAAAATTTTAAAAATAACAAAAATAAATAAACCAAAAAAGAAAGGGATATTTACATTTTATAGTTCACTATAAAATGTATCTGCAAGGCCCTTCCAGGTTATATTTTATTTGTGAACTTCAAAGAAAACATGGATGATGGAAATCCTTACCATGGCTTTTACTGCAGTGAGCTTTTGCTGCATGCCTTCCTTCTTCCCACAAGTTTACCTTATGTTGTTTCATTGTTACATTGTTATATAATACATAGAATAATAGCCACTTACTATTAAAAGAGGGACCATGACAGACCTGAAGTTTAACTCTTCCATTTCTAAAGATGAGAATGTTTCCCAGAGAGCTGAAATGGCTCCTGGGAGGTAGGGGGAGGGTGCAATCTCTCTCTTCCAGGATTTTCAGATTGGGTGTTCGATTTTCCTCTGCCAATCCATGTTCACAATCATGGTTCTCACATGCTTTTGCTTTTCCACCATTGTCTGGCTTCTTCTCATCTATTTGTTTTCTTATCTGTCATAATAGAACCTGACATTCTCTCAGACATTCTGTCACATAATTTGAGGGAAGAATAAAGGATTTCTAGGGGGCTGGGTACTACCTCCATAGAAGCATGCCAAATGCGCTTTCTCTCACTCATTCCATTACTGTATAAATAAGTGAAAATGTTCCAAAAATAAATCATTTCTAAGAAGGAAACATCTAATTAAGAGTGGCTGAGGTATAGAATCTGAGTATATAAGACTACATTAAAACAATGTAATTAAACTATTCGCACATACAGCATATTGGAAGGTAAGATTGTACTGATGAATCTCAGCCAAAATTAAAAGTTATACATGTATATGTTGTCTTTCTAAACATAAAAGTATTAAGCTCTACTGCCATGTATTTTCACTGAGGCAAATGTATGTTATGTCAAACTAAAAACTGAGTAACTTGAATAACTGTGTTATGAACATGTTCTTCTAAGACATTATTATTTGAGCATGAAACTAAAAAGCTCTCTCAAATGTACAGATAACTGTATTAATTCACCCTATATTTTATGCACAATAAACTACTCAACTCTTAAGTTCATCCAAGCACACTGAGTGCATCTTTAATCACAGTTTCCAATGTAAGTGTCTCTGGTGTGAAGACACCAAATGATAAGAGAATGAACTCTGGTCTTCTAAATATATTCATTCTTGGCTAATGCCCTGTCAGCACAGGTAAAATAAACTGCAGTGCAAGGGCCATGCCATATGCTTCTGAGCACTGCATATAGTTAACCATATTTATATGCATCACAATAAGGAGGATACATAAGACTGATTATTTCATAAGACCTTAGGGAGGCTGAGTTTCTCTCTTTACTTTCTAATTCTTTAAATATTATTTCATGGTACATCTCTCTTTTATACAACATTATGAACTGATAAATTAAGGTTCAGGGTACAAATTGCCCTCATTTGTTTAAATAGTTGTAGCTACTCTTTTTCTAATGAACCATTCTCTTGTTCTTGAAGCAGTTTCTACTCTATGATGCTAAAGGGAGTTCTTAATCTTTAGAGAGGTAGGAATTGCAATAGTATAAAAAGAGCAAAAAGATTTTCAGTTTACTTTGGTAAATGAGAAAATGTGAGTAGTGTTTTATGGCCACGTAACTATGAAGGGGGAAGACAGGGTCTCCCTGTAGCCACAGCTTACTGGAATTTGCTATGTACACAGATATCCTCCGGACTCTGCCTCACAAATATTGGGGTTAAAGACATGCACCTGGCTTTTAATGAACTGTCTTTACCAAAGGAGACACCAAAATAGTATAAAAACAACCATTCTCCTAACGTTAAACCCTATTGGTATTATCATAACAAGCATCATAATGGCTTCACCATTAGAGAGAAATAGACTGGACAAGCACCAAATTTAAAATACCAATGGATAATGTAAGAGAAAATATGTGTTGCTTAAAACACAGAAGCAATATGAGAGAAGAGTAAGATAGTGAATAATAAATAAAAGTTTAAACCCAAGTCAATAGCAAAAGAAGGTCTAGTAATTATAGGAACTCATGAAGACTAAACAGCACACCCCTGAATGATGAATGGGTCAAAGAATGAGTTAGGAAAGAAATAAAACTATTCCTGGAACTAAATAAAAATGAGAATACAACACAGCAAAGCCTCTGGGCTGCCACAAAAGCAGTCCTAAGAAGGGAGTCTACAGCTCTTAGTGCCTACATTTCTCAGCTTCTTTTGCAACACACTGTTTTCTTTGAGTTCTAAAGAATAATTACTTGAATAGTAAAATTCCAATTTCAATACAGTATTTTAAATATACCACTTTTTCATATCTATAACACTACAAATATTACCAACATTACTTTTAATTAATCAGCTCATTTGCAAGCATACATGTACACTTAGTTAACTAATTCTCCCTTTTCAAATTACTGAATTTACACTGAATATTGTAGAAGCATGAAAAGATTCATTTAATAGCATTATAAAAATTTTAAATTCTATGTAATTCTTGTTAATGTATATGAAAGTAAGGGACCTTGGACATCAATAGCTAATTCTTAAAAAGCTGAGTTATTTTTTCTTATTCAAAAAACTTCAAAGCTAGGTATGGTAGCTCATGCCTTCAATCCCAGCACTCAGGAGGTAGAGGCAACTGATTTCTTTGAAATTGAGGACAGCCTAGTCTACATAGTTAGTTCCAGGCCAGCTAGAGCTACAGGGAGACCCTGTCTCAAAAAAACAAAAATCAAAAAGAAAAAGAAAAATTTCAGTTTTCAAATAACCCATCACTCATGCAATTTACATTGCTGAATCAACATAATAGCACTCTTTCTAAACATTTAAAGGAAAATTTTACTTGTTTTAAAATTTAATTAAATCATAATGACCCTGAAATTCTTTTGCTGTTTTTTGTCTTCAGAGCTAAACATTTTGGCATATCACTAAACCTGAGATTTATATCAATAAATTCATCATGCTTTCCGTTTTCCTTGCCCAAGCAGTAACTAGTTTCATTGGCCAAGCACAAGTCTAGATGGTAATTTTTAATCATTAGGATTTACTGACAATTTTGATGCTCATCCATATATGCAGTTTTGAATTATTTTGTTATTTTATATTTGTAAAATAACAATGATTCATATAAAGAAAACAGCTTTATTCCATTTTGTCTAATTGTTCACAGCTCCAATAACTCATGGAAAAGCAACTGACTTCATCTGCATGTGTGAATATAGATTGAAATGCTTGTAGTGACTAGCAAGGATTCACACATTTTATAGACATTTGTAAGAAGATTGAGCAAGATTTCATTGCTTAGATATTAGCATAAAGTTAAGATCTCAAAAGACAATGAAAGTTAAAGCTTTTCTTTTTTATCTTTTTAACGGCAAATGTATGCTACTTATTAAAATGTTAAAGGCACATGTAAGGAAGATAAAGTATCTGCCTTCCTTATCTTTTCAATTTCAGTTGTATTTTCAAAATTTTTAAACTATAATATTGAAAAATATGATTAAAACAATTCAAATAGAGTGTTAAAAGCATTGTATCATTATTTATTTGTATGCATTTGTCTCTGTGTGAATATGTGCATGCAGGTATACATGGAAGTCAGAAGAGGCCACTGGATCTTATGAAGCAGAGTTTCGGGTGGTTGTAAACCTGATATGGGTGCTGGGACTGAACTCCAGCCCTCTGGAAGAGCAGCAAGTGCTCTCAACCTCTGTGCCATCTCTAGCTCCCCCCCAAAATGTTCCTAATAGCAACATAAATGTTTCAACTTAGTTACTCTACCAATTTATGTGTGCAGTGATATTACTATTTAATGCATTTATTCACATATTAATAGTTAACATGTTAGTCAGGAAAAAATTAAGAATGTGTTGAAAGTACAGATTATCATTTTGACCATTAATATGGTGGGTGAATCTAGTAACTACTGCAATTTTAACAAGCTTTAAAATACACCCAGTAATATTTTGAATCTGAGTGTTAGATGATTTCACACACATTTTCCAAATGTGAAAAGAAACTGTTAAACCATTCCAGTTCTTTCATTGGAATGAATTTGATTCCCAGTATGGTTTTTTGTGAGAATGCTTTTTCTTTGGACTTTTCCTAGTTGAAACTTCAAGAATTTAACTTGCTTTATATAAGTTCTGACTATAGAGCCATTCACAGCATAATTTAACTGCTCTCAGAATAATTTGTTTGCTTTTTAACACCTTTCTTATACAACACTATTCTTAGCTCAGACTCTGTAGGGCTTGGAAAAGCAAGAAGATAAGGACATAGATGCCTTTTAACAGCGGAAAATTCAGAAAAAAAAATTATCATAAAATTGGAAGACTTAAAGAAAGCTATTTATGTTATTCTGAGGAATACAAATCAATAAAAATTCATGGGTGAGAGGTTCTCACTGATTGGAACATACTGGCAACACAGTAATTTCAAACTCATTGTAGAGTTTGCCACCCACAAGCACTTTTTCTGATTGTAACCAATAAAATGTTATGACCTAGAAACAGCTATCTCTTGTATATGTTTCTCGGGTGACTTTATTTTTTATTCTACCATGATCTAAGATAAAAATCAGAGCATTGAAAATACAATTGCGAAGAAGTCTAGAATCTTTTTAAGTTCAGTATTTCAACAACAGCTTCTAGAACTTCCCTAAATGTTCTATGATGAATGCAGGTTTTCAGAATATGGCTACGTGATATGACGTTTTTAGTTACATTTGACCCAGTGCACACTGTGTGTCAGGCTCTTCAGACCACAGTGGTTGGGTAAATTCCTATTTCAAGGGCTGGGTGGTCACTTTTCCAGGAGTTGCTTTACTTTTCAGTGAAGCTTTAAAATACGACCCTTTTGTCTGATGATAATCAATGTTATCTTTTAAATTGAATTTGACGTTTTAACTAAAAATAGAATAATGTCCCTCCTAAGGGATTCTCAGACACATTAATGATTCAACTCCCAGAAAAACAGAAATAGCAAAGAATAACTTTAGAAGTAGGAAACTGGCTGTAAACTTTCTTGAATGAACTTCTAATATATCTTAATTTGAACTGCATTATGTAACTTTGTGGTTTTAAATATATATCATTAACTTGCCACTCAATGCAGTCTTCAGTGCAACTATAAACTGATTGTACGCAAAGTAGAAACTTGTTTATAAGACGTTACTTATGAAGAGAAATAAGATGAACCAACTGCCACTCTCCATAGGATATAAGCTATATGAAAGCAAGTGGCTTTGGTTGCTTCCTTTACTACTATTCTGATGACTAGAACAGTGCCTACTCTAGACATACTGAAGAAGTGGCTGATAGCGAACATCTCCATACTGACACTCTCTACATCTGCAATGTCTCAATAATGTATTTTGAATCCTTTAAGTCACCAGCTCTATCACACCATTAGGTATCTAAACACATTTTCCCTTTCAGAAAAGAAATTATATTTGTCACACCATTCATTGGGTCTCAAGTTAAATATCACTGCCCTAATCTCTCACACTGTATAATAAGCCCCATCATGCAAATATATAGCACCATACATGTTCTTTCCCTTCATATCTTAATTTGTTTTAAATTCATTTTTATAAACACTCCAAAAGGCCAAGCTCCAATTCCCTGGATTCACAACTGTTTCTTTAATGTGCAAAAAAATTCCTTAATCATACCACAACATTGCTACTCATTATTAAAGATATGACTCCAAAATACAAATGAAAACAAGAAAATACAACCTTATTTTTGTGTAGAACTATGATAGGTTTTCATCTAAAATACAGTAAGGTCTTCCCTATAGAGATGCATCTGAAAAACAGCATGAATAGTAAGAAAGGACAATCATTAATATTAATGTGAAAATAGATGTAAAAATAGACCTTTGGAAAAATTTATAAACTGAAGAGGCAAAATTTTGGGATGGGTCACCAAATATGAGTTACTAAAATCTAGAGACAAATCTTAGTGTTTAGAATTCAGTATAATAGGGAAGATCAGAATTATTCTCTACTAGTTTAGAAAGCATGCCATTCATTGCACATGGATATTTCAGAGAAGAGTCTTAAGTCTCGATACTCGAATTACGAACCTTGACACAGATGCTGAAAATTCTTTTCTAGGTCAATCAAGAATGACTATGTGTAGGCAAATGTCACCTGGGAGACAAAATTGTCTCTGGATGTTCTATAGAAATAAGGCTTATTTAGAAGAAAAAAATAGACATTGGGGTTATGGGTTGGTTTTATACTCAATTTAATGATATTTTTAACTGTTATCATTCATTATTGGTCATAAGTTTAGGTGTTGCCATGTTTTGAAGGTGAGAACCATGATATCCCAATAAAATATTAAGTATTGAAACTTTCAAACAGATATTGATCTGAAAATCTCTCTCTCTCATAAGAGAAGTAAACAATAGCATATTACACATTTGTGTGTACATTTCAGTCAATTAAATAGAAACAATAACTTTTATTGTTAGTGCATAATATTCTACATCTGATATTAAGTATGAAAGAATTTGTGTATTGTGTGATTATGAAAGTATGCTGTCATTTAAAATATATTTGTCTGGTGCCTGAAGAGATGGCTCAGAGGTTAAGAGCACTGGTTGTTCTTAGAGAGGGCCCTAGTTTTCTTTCTAGCACTCACACAGCAGGTAACAACTATCTCTAACTCCTGTTCCAGGGAATTCAGTGCCCTCTTCTTGCCTCCACAGTCGTTTCAGGCATGTTATGTACTTACATCTGTTCAGGTAAAACCCTCATACACATAAAAAGAAAATAAATTAATTGAAAAGTCTATATTGCTCTGAATAACCTGTTGAAAGCACTACCTGAAATTTAGATGGGAGATATATGTAGCACAGTGGTAGATTGCCTACCTACAATGGATGAGGCCTCAACTTTGATCCTTACTACTGGAAATAGAGAGATGAAACCTCAACCTCTACTAGCATTACTCAGTGTTTCTTTTATTTTAGGTAGCAATTTCCCACGTTATATGGATATCAATCATGTATATTAAAGGCAGCTAAGCAGCCAAAGATTGACTCCATCCAACTTTAAATACTTATGTATAAAGATTTGAAAAAATATATTTTAGCATAAAATTTAGCTAATTTAAAAAGACTAGAAGGTATTATATTTTAAAATATATATGTAGAAAATGTCATAGTTATTAAGCCATGTGAGATTCATTAGCAGCAAAGATTTAAAGATTTAAGGGGTTTAGCTAATAGGAATGGGTTTCTTCCTTTCACAAACCAAAGCTAAGTTTAAAATGACAATATTTAACCTACCTTCCCACTTCTAAAATAATTTCACATGAACATTTTTTAATTCAAATTAATAAATATCATCAATCTATATCAAATTTTGGAAACAGACATTCCTCATAAAAAATATCTTTTCAGGAATACTTGAATTGTTTTTGTTTCAGTTTTACATTGTAAAATGTTATAGTCATAATACCTTGTAAATTACTTGCATAATAAGTTATTTATATGTACACAGAACCCCCCACAGAGAACCTCCCTACCCTGCCAGTTGAGGCAAGATATCACTATATAGTTCAGGCTGACCTCAATTTGGCAATCCTCCTGCCTCCCAAACAATGGGTTTAAAGATGTATACTGTGGTGGTTTGAATGAGACTGTCCCCCATAGCCTCCAAGTAAATTAACATTTTTGTCTCCAGTTAGTGATACTGTTTGGGAATGCTTTATGAGTTATGACCTTACTGGAGAAAACACGCAGGTCACAGGAGGCAGGCCTTGAAAGGTCTTAAGCTTTGCCAGATTTCCAGTCCTTCTCTACTTCCTGTGACTGCTTGAAAATGTGATTGATTTCTTGGCTTTCTCCACTGGCCACTGCAGTCACGATGCCTCTTCCACCATTATGGACTCTAAACCTCTGACCTGTAAGCTAAATAAGCTCTTCCTTCTATAAGTTGCCTTGGTCATAGTGTCTTATAACAGCAACAGAAAAGTAACAAAATTTAGTACCAGAGAGTGGGTTATGACTGTGAAGAACCTGACCACTTGAGTTTGGGGAGGATGTGAAAGACTTTGGAAGTTTGGACTAGAAAAGTGGTTGATTGCTGTAAGCAGAGATCAATGAGTGATTCTAGTAGGAGCCTGGAAAAAATTAGTTCTGAGAACAATAGTAGTAGTTCCAGAGGGAAATACACATACAAACAGCAACAAAGCATCTGGCTGCTTTCTGTCCATAGCCTAGGAGCTTGCCTAGGAGCTGTCCATAGCCTAGGAGCTAAGTTGAAAAGTAATGGACTAATTCCTTTGGTGAAGGAAATTTCAAGACAGCCTGACATTGAATTTGTGTCATAGTTATCAAGGGAGAATATTATGGAGATCCATAATGAAAAACGGCAAGTGGAGGAGAAAGAAATGCAGAATGGACAGTTAGGATTGAAAAAGAACATTAGGAAGATTAATATTGGACCCAAGGCATGTACTGAAGGAGAGGCTCTCTTTGATAAGGAGATTAGAGCTATTAAGGATAGGCCTGGAGATTTGTAATTAAACAATTGAAAGAGTACTCTCAGGGTAAGACCACACCCAACTAAGCCTCCAACTTGTGAAAGGAAAATGGAAAAGAGGTTTTGCTCCTAGGAAACCACAGCATAGAAAAGTTGCTAAGGTAGATGAAGAAGGCTAGGGTCTATCCCAAACTGGCAACTGAACTTGGCAGTGTCATTCACAGTGGTGCTGGTTTTAAAGGCATGGACGATGTAAGAGTGAAAGGGTCATTGGTTCTTCCTTCAGTTTCAGAGAGCCACTGAGGCCAGGCAGTGTGAAGCAGTGCTGTCCTTGCATAAAGAAAGCCCTGGCAGGCCACTGTGTGAAACTGTGAAGGTGAAGCCATCCCCCAAACATTGGTGATGCTAGAGCTGTGAGTCATCTGCCAAGGAAAACTGCACTCAGGGAGTGGTACCAAGAGATACATGCTAGATGCACAAAGCTGGAAGGGCTGATCCATATAAGCCTTTTGCAAGTAAAGTCCTAGAAGTCAGACATGGAGCTACTGGATCTGATGTTTTCCCTGCTGGAATTCCATCTTGTTTAGGTCCTGTATTTCCTCATTGTGCCCCCATTAGTCCCCTTTGGAATGGGAACGTATATTTGGTTATGCTGTAACTCTATAACTGATTTGTGATTTATAGGGGCTTATAGTTAAGAGATTGTCTTGAATCTCAGAAGAAACTTGGGACTCTGGACTTTGAAATATTATTTAGACTAGTAAAGACAATGGGAACTTTTGAATGTAGACTAATTGCATTTTGCCATTCATATGGTCAAGAGTCTATGGGGTCCAGGAAGGGGAATGTGGTAGTTTGAATGAAAATGTTCCCCATAGGCACATTTTGTCCCCTGTTTGTGGCACTGTTTCTGGAAGGATATGAGAGGTATAGACTTGTTGAAGGAAGCACATCATTAGGAGTGGGCTTTGAGAGTTCTTAAGTCTTGCTGAATTTCCAGTCCATCTCTGATTCCTGTGGACTGCTTTAAGATGTGATAACATGACTTTGAGTTTTGCCAGCTCTGCTGCCATTAATCCCCTGTTATTATAGACTCTAATTTTTCTGAATCATAAAACAGATAAACTCTTCTTTCTGTAAGTTGCCTTGGTCATAGTGTTTTATTACAGCAGCAGAGAAGTAGCTAACATATATACCATCATGCTTAGTTTCAGTGCATTTAGCTCTTAATGAATCAATGATTGGAATAAGTATGCTGCAGAAGCAGAGTATACTAGTCAGCACCTATTGAAAATCTTTACTGCTGTGGTTTAAGGAATTATATCAAATATTTACTCTCACTAATTAAGTTGCCAACAGGTACACATTGCTGATGAAAGAAACTGACCCACTCTAAACATGCTCTTCTCTACCCCTGTCCTTGTCCCTTTTCTGTTTTTGTTGCATTTCCATTCCTGTTCTAACTGTCTTGGGTAATTTATTTCAGAAATAAAGGGAATTAGAATTTCCTCACATTGCATGTTTTTCTATATAAAATAATCTGAGCACTGACTGAACCAGGAGATATACTTTCCAGTTAAAACACCAATAAGAATAAAGGAAAAATTGTTTTAATTTTTGATTAATTGCTAAAGTGACCTTTTTCCTTCTTGTTATATTTATTAACTTAAAATCTAACCATTATTATCATTATCCTTGTGAATTTACTAACTTCCTTTGAAATATGGAACCAAAGAACAGTTCGCCATCAAATATTTAGGATAAATTCTCCTTCCGAATAATAAAGAAGTCTCAATAGCTAAGAGAATGAAGACTAAATCTTACTCTATCAGTTTCTGGTTGATAGTTATTTTAGATTTCAGTTAAGCTATGATATATGCCCTATGGCCAGAATCTCCACCAGAGAGGCCTGTGGGTATGAGAGAGGCCTGCGGGGGTCCTGCAGGCGCAGGGAAGCAGAGTCAGTTTTCAAAATATTTTGACTCTATCATCATGCTTCGCCTAAAATTTCAATATTATAGACTGCCAAATTATGAGAGAGAGAGAGAGAGAGAGAGAGAGAGAGAGAGAGAGAGAGAGAGAGATGTGTGTATCTGTTTGTCTCTGTGTGCATAAAAAGTATAATAATGTATATTTAGAAACATTATATTCCTCAATGAAGTCTGTTTTAGAATCACTGTTTCTAGTAATCATACTATAAATTATTAATCATGTTTTTGCACATATTTCAGCTTCAGAAATGGAGTACATGTCTTTTTAACTTAGTTCCAGTCTCCAATATGAAGGTAAATAAACATTTATCCTTTAAAAATCTCCAGTTTACCAGTATCTGTATATTTTCTTTAATAAGTGTTGAAAATCATTATATCTCCTGAAGTGCCTCTAAAACTTTCTTTAAAAGATTTCAGTTGAGTTTGGATTCTATGATGAAATGAAATGAGACAATGGATAAAGGGAAAAATAGCATTTGTCTATTTAGCATATATCTATAGAAATACCCACATGCTTAGAAATTATGCTTTGTTCTCTCTCTAGATGTGCATTCAGCAAAGAACCACTGCAAATTTAAATATGAAGAAGTAAGTATAAGTATGAAATGGTTTACTGATCTCCAGAATATATACTTCACAAAGAATTTAGGTGTCCAAAACTGCTTTAGTATACTTCAAAGTTGCATTTGAACATTACATTCAATTATGGGTTTGCAAGGAAATATTATTTTATTCATAATTAATGCAAGAGTTAAACTGTCAATCAAATGCTTGCTAGTCAAAAGTGTTGCCCTGTATCAGGCAGAATTAGCATTCCAGGTATCTCAGCCTGGCATGATAGATGTTGTCTTTTTCCCTAACATAAATATGTAATTAGTATCATATGTTAATTTGAGAGGCTGTAAAATTTTTATTTGCTTGTATAATTTAGTAAATCACATGTGCATGGGAGGAAAGAATTAGGTGATATGTGAAATATATAGAGCCTGCCATATATAGAGAGTGCATATAATGTTTGGGGCCCCACAATTCCTTCTGAGTAAAAGAAAGTTTCTCACATGATCTGTGCACTGATTTCTCTCCGCGGTATATGTCTCTCAGTAAATAGGAAAAGATAATGGATAGGCCTATATAAATGATGCCCATTAAGGATCCAAATTTAAAGTGTTATTAACTATGATCTAATTTTAATTTCAATTTAATAATCTCCTCTAAGAAGACACTACTGTCCTAACATTACCGATGAGAAAACAAGCTAGATGGATTGAAATAGCTTTTCAACTACTATAACTAGTAAATGAGAGATTTTGAATTTTCATTCCAAAGTGAAGATAATAAAAAATATTCTCTTAAATGATGATTATTACAAGTTGAATGAAATGGTTCTCTTCTCTATTTTGATATATTTCACCAGATTATCAATCATCTATCAATCTATTGGGCTTCTATGAGTAAATCCCATATTTATATATTTCAGTTTCTGCACTCACATTTTTCCCTTTCCTATAGGGCTCTGATCCTTTACCCACTCACTTATCACCTTCAATTCTTGTGTCACTAAAATTCTAATGACTTTGACCCTCTTGCTCTCTTCACTGGTGAATCTATATGTATTCAAATTTTGGTTATGATTTAATTTGATCTTACTTTAGGTTTTATGTAGCGTATTTTCCCTTCTTTAAGTTATAACTGAATACACACACAGATTCTGGTTTCATTACATTTAATTTTCTTTCTGATGGAGAACAAACAGTTTTATGCAACATAGTTGCTAAACTGATGTTTCAAATTTAATTTCAGGTTTACAAATGACTGTTCAGTGAACAACCATGGCAATTATGATATGCTTCCAATTCATATAATCCTTAAAGTGTGAAAAAAAGGAGCAGCTAGATGTGAAAAGTAAGTCATTGAAATATTGCCAAACAAAAAAATTCCACATGTATAATATACAAGCATTAGTCAACATAAGATGATAAATTTGTATTATGTTATTCTATTTTCAAGATTTTAGGGCATTAGAAATAGTCTATCTGGAGGAATAAAATCTATACTGAAAGGTAATTCGACTTTTAAAGACACTATCTCATCTTTTAATAATAGACTTAGTTCGGGGTTTCAAAATTCTCACACAAAAGCATATAGTTTTTAGATGTAAAATAAATATTCTTATAAATCAAGTTTTCCCTTGAGTTTCCATGGAAGATAAACATGGTTATCTATTGAGACCAATAATTTTGAGTTACAATGTTTTGAACATTAAGGATAAACTATTTTCAATGATAGCCTTTTGAAATAAAATATTTTGAAATGTTTCATTCTCCTATAAATTACTTTCTTTTAATTTTCCTGAAGCCATCAACTGTATAAATGCTGAGTGGATTGCATATTTGTTAACACATTCTCATTCCTTTGCTGTAAACCCAAACTATTATGAACCAGAAATAAACCCCTTTTGAATATTAGAACAGGGTCTCCTGCTTGTCAACTTAGAGATGCATAGTGTATACAAAAATCAAAGAGAGCATCAAAATTCCTGCACTATGACAAAGCTGTGTCCACATAGCTGTGGTGAAAAGGTAGAATTAAAATAGCTTCTTTAAAAGGGCCACTTTTCCCCTCACACAAAGCAAAATTTCTGTTATGAGGCAGAGTATGAAACACCGTGTCTAGCTTACCCTATAGTATACCTGAAACAGCACACTTTAACAAAGTAAATATGATCCCAGGCTGTCCACACCTTCAAAGACTCAATATCCTGTCAGTGCACCAAGCGTGTGCCCCGCTCCAATAGCCCACTGTTCTTCCTTGCTTCCCCCTCCTCCTTCACTTCTTGCCTCTTCCCTTCCTTGTTTCTTATCCCCCCCCTTTCTTTTTTAGTTTGGTTTAATCAGCTTTCTAAACTATTTTAAATATTTACAGAAATCCACTGCTCTTTAAAGACATTTCTGGAAAGAGAAAATGTCAGTATTACTCGTTGGCCACCTTGTTAAAGCTCACTGCCTCTATGGCGATTGAAGTTCTATCCATAATCTTTATGTGGGGAAAAATAAATTAGAAGATATAAACATCACTTAGTGTAGTATATTACTTTGAGAAACAGATGAATTTTTTATTTAAAAGGTTACCCAAGCATTCATACAAAAGTAACCATTCAATTTTCTACCTCAAACCCAGTAGCTCTCTGATGGCACCAGGCATTTTTCTTTATCTAGCATGCCTGATGTTGCAGGAACTCTTCCTCTCTCGAATTCTACCAGACATGCTCATATTCTTTTCTCATTCAATTTATGACATGATTCATTGAATACTACAGCCTACTTTTTCCTATTTTCTAGCCCTGCAGTAGAAATCCATTTCTCCAATAAGAAATGTAGTGATGACTGTGTCAGCTAAGTATCCTAATTCATCTGTCTATGTGAAAAAGCTCTTCCCTCTAGGCTCCTTCAGAATTCATATATAGATTGTTCTGTGTGTATTAGCATCTACAGAGAGGCTACTTTCACACTTCTGTGAAAATGAAAATACATACATTTCACAATTCCAGAAGTAGTAGATAACAATCAATTCCAAAAGTATTATGACCACATTTTTTTCCTGGTGCCCAGGGATACAGCTACAGTTGTAAGATGAAAGAAAGCATTTCCAAAAAGGAATGTGCTACCAGAGCCTTAAAATGTAAAATTGACTCTCCTATCCTGGAATCACAATGTGCTGTTACTAGTAGATGTTTTATTATTCAAAAGAATATTGGCTTAATTCAGAAATATATTCCAAATTTTTAAATTAATAGTTGAAATTCTATGCAACAATTAAAATCATCTAAATGTGCTTTAAAATCATAAAAAATAAGAATTTATAAATCATTGTGTTCCAGCATTAGAAACTCAAAAAGATAAGTAGAATTCTTCAGTTATATATCACTGATAACATGAACAAAATGTATATTGCAAATATGAAATCACATGGTTAAATGCGGTTAACTTTTAGAGGAGGGAAACAAACAAATCCAGGTTTTCCTGTGTTCTCACGCTTCATTTGCATAATTCATTATTGTGTTTTATGAGGGGAAGTTTTTCCAAACGGCATACTGACCCGCTGCATGCTTCACTATACTCTGAAGCCCTCTCAATGTAGGTTTTTTTCTTTTGCGGGGGGCGGGGGGGGGGCGCTTATAGCCAGCAATGGTCATTGACAGCTGCGTCTTCCCCAACTTGATTTAGCTAGCCTACTCCATCATCCACACACATTTCCTTCATTCAGCTGTTACTGAGTATATCCTATGTGTGAGCCATCATGACAGGTGTCAAATAATACAAATGACTGATAAACGGAAAGAAGAAAAGGGTAAAATCCCTCATCTCGAGATAGAAGTATGTGTAGCTATAGTGTTAATAAAAATATGCATTCCTGAATGAAAGTAGTAGGAAGAAATTAATTTAGAAACACATCAAGAAGTTGAAAGTGAACTAATTTATGTTGTAAATTATAATTTTCCTAGGAAGAGATGGGAAAATGCATTGCCTAACATGAAAAGAGAACTGAAAAGAAGTGGTCCAAAGCATGGTAGAAGACTTTCAGAGCTATCATCTCTAACTTAGATTAATTATTATTGAATTGTCTACAAACTTTTGCATAAGCAAATTCTAAGACTTCAAATATATTGAAAGCAGGATGCAGACTATCTCAAAAGGAATCACTGTTGTCCTCATGATAACTTAAAATATTCATATTGATTGAATAACAATGTCTACAGAATAACTTGAAACAATCATGTCTTCACACATTTACGAAGCTTAATTTTAGCATTGGCACAAAATACCCTTTGGGTACATGAGTTTTTAAACAGGAGAACTGGACCAGATCCCCAAAGCACATGGATAACAGATGGAATCAGCAAATTTTCTATATAGTGAGGAAATTCTTTCCACCTAACTTACTTGGTTGTACTTTCAAAACTTTCCTTAGTTACAGAGAAAACCCTAACTGTCATACCTCTAGACAAATAAAATTTATTACTGTATGATAAATATGAAAAATTTTTTAAAGTTATTCATTATTTTTATGTGTATTAGTGTATAGCTTGCATGTATGTAAGTGCATCTGTGTTGTACAGTGCCCACTGAGATCAGAAGAGGGCACTGAATTCCCCTAGAACTGGAGTTACAAACAGTTGTTAGCTGCCATGTAGGTACTGGGAATCAAACTCAGGTCCTCTACTAGAGCAGTCAGTGCTCTTAACCACTGAGCCAGCTCTCCAGCCCCTAAATCTGAATTCTTATATTTACAGACAAATGTACCTTACACTACTAATTAAGGAAGCTTCTTTTTGCAAGAGCTGGAGGCTATTACAGAGCTCCATAACTGCTTACATATAGAGATTATATGTCTGAGAGATGCCCAGACCTAAGTGATACTTCTACAGTGGAACCTCTAAACCTAAGACTCATGGAACAGAGCTGAGCAGGGGATAGAGAGAATACTAATATATCCCTCAACTCTGACCGTCGAAGCTTCTTCATAAAACAGAGTGTGATGGAAACAGAAGGCCACAACTGGCTTAGTTTTAAAGAATAAGAGACTGCAGAATAGGACTCCTATATTAAATCTCACCAACCACAGCTCAGGGACCATTGTGGAAGAGGGGCAGAAAGATTGCTGAGAGTCAGGGTTGGTGCATGAACATTAGGAAACAGAGGCTTTTAGGTCACTGGAAACTTGTTCATAAGAACTTTCAGCAATGCTGATAGCATGCACAAGACCCATGCCGACTCAGACAAAAATCCAAAAAGAACAGGGGAAATTAGCATCAGCCTCCAACTCTAGTCAAGAACCTGTTAGCAAGTGATTACTGTGGGGTGAGTCAGAGTAGATCTTTAAGGCAGTGGTTCTAGATAGGCTGACTAGACTCCAGCGGATGAACTTGCATGGAGGGCCACCTGAATAGAAATGCTTGACCAGATAGGACTTAACATATATGACAGAATACCTGAAATCTGGTGGTGGGGGGATATGGGGAGTTGGGAGGCGCTCTAAATTTGATTAAGATGTACTATATGAAATGTAAAAAAAAATCAATAAAACTGTTAACATGTAAAATTTTTCCTTAATTAGATATAATTAATTTCTATCATTGGTAAAGAAAAAGAGAGTAATAGTCTACATTTCTATTCTGCACCCCGAAGCAACTAGAAACTAAAACTATTTGGTGTGTGGTAATGCAGACAAAAGAGTTTAACAGATTGCTTTAGAGATACAATGCTTTGCAAAATACACATTACAATATCAAAATTCCCAGCAGCATGCATACAAAAGTCTGAGCAATTCCAATAGAAATCTCACTAAGCTTGCAAAGCTGTGTATTGTTATGTACAACACACTGTAGTACGGAGATAGAAGTAACATAAATGTTCATTAAGAGAAATGCTGAATTGATTTAGGAAAAGTGTGTCACTGAATATCATGCAATTACTTGAAGCGATGAATCAATTATGTATGTATCCATTAGCCTACTGCAAGAATGCTACATGATGATAACTGAGAAAAGTTAGTTTACTATGTGCATCATGTAGAATAATCACATTATTATAAACTTTTTCATTAAAAAAGTTTTATTAGTAGTATGTCCTTATGTGGGAGCATAGGACATAGTGGAGAGCTATATTTCTTGCTATTAGCATGACTTTTTTCTTATGATCTATTTGTTCTTTTTTGGGGGGGGCTGGAGAGATGGCTCAGTATTTAAGATCACTAGCTGCTCTTGCAGAGGACTTGGGTTCAGTTCCCAGCACCCACATGACAGCTAACAACCATCCATAACTCCAGTTCTGGGGGATCTGACATTCTTCAGACCTCCGTGGGCATTGCATGGCACAAGTGCACTTACATAATGCAGACAACACACTCTTACAAATAAAATAATATAAGAATAAAGGAATAAATAAAATATTTTAAAATTTTGCTTTTTAATTAGCTTGCAGACTATGACATTTTCATATGTGATAGCCATGGTTGATTCTCCCTCCATTGCCCCATCTCCCTGGCTAGATCATTTCAACCATGTCCTCCTTCCACTTTCATATCACATGGATTCTTTTGTCCTCCCTTATAAATGGATACATACATAATTGATTCATAGTTTTAAGTAACTGCATAATACTCAATGACACACTTTTCCTAAGTCAATTCAGTATTTCTCTTAATGAACATTTATGTTGCTTCTATCTCCCTGCCACAGTGTGTTGTACATAACAATACACAGCTTGCAAGCTTAGTGAGATTTCAATGGGAATCTCCTTCCTTAAAAAGCTTTCTTCACTTGCCCTTTGGTTTCCTGGCTTCTGATCACACTTGTTCCCACCTAAATATACATATTGAACAATTAGAAAGTAATACCTTCACATGAGAGAGAATATGGTTTTTGTCTTTCTGAGCTTGGGTTAACACATTTAACGTAGTATTGTCCACTTCTATCCATTTGCACACAAGTTTCATAATTTCATTTTTTCTTTATGGCTGAATAGAATCCCATTGTATCTATGTACCAAACTACATTATCCATTTCTTATTGATTTATACTGATAGTGATTTCATCTATAAGTTGTATTTTTTGGAGTGAAAGGAGGGAACCCAATTGTAAACCAGTTTAACTTATACCTAGTGTTGGGAGATTCCAAGAAGGAGCAGCTGGCTCACATGAAATATAGAAAATGTTTATCATGCCTGCATACTTCAGGACTCACTGTAATTCTGCACAGAAATGACAGTGCCTCAATTTACACTAAATACACATGCCCTGACTAGGAAATGGGCACTATCCTCCTCCCCACTCCATCAGGACTGCTGAATTTCTTTCTCAGTATTTTCTATCACATGGGAAAGCCTGCCCTTCCTGCAACTAAAGCTTATGTCTGCTGTGTATCCTGTATTCTGTTCCCACTTCCTTTCCTCTTGATTTCAACTTTGACATCTTTCTCTAACTAACCTTTCCTTCAATCTATAATTAGACATATTTTTCTCTTATTAAAAAAAAACAAAATATTTCATTTGGTCCTGTGCTCCTCTTCTAGAATGACATTAAAATAACGGAAATGTCAAAAGTGGCATTCTTTATGTGAAAAGCAGGAGTCAGAACCTGAGATCTCCATTGAACTAAGTTTAATTTCATGATGTCACTTAGTTCTCAGAGCACGTCCATGGCAGCTGGGGTAGCAGTACTCATTAAGAGAGCCTGGGGCATGAGCTCTTTACATACTTTTTACGGCTGCTAGTCTCCAAACTTTGAAAGTTATGAATTTTGTAAACTTTGACATCAGGACAAGTAAGACTGTGCATTTATTCAACCCAATTTTACTATCTCATAGATTAATATCCTTTCATAGCAAACCTTTAAAGTAAAAGCCCACCAGGCTATAATGACAATTTTAAGATTTTTTTTCACCCAAATCTGGCTATACAGTTTAATCCCTAGCTTATCATTGAAAATTTTCTCTTTTAAGATACCCACCAACCTCCTAATTGCCCAGAATAAACTACAAACTAAACCCAATGTCTAATGCCTGGCCCTCCCACTCCATTTGTCATTTCACTATTAGCATGCATTAATTATTCAAGGCGAGGCGTTTCATGATGAAAGTTCTACACATACATCTCATGTCTTTTGGTCATACCCAGCACTACCCAGGCCCCTTTCCTCTCTGCTTTCTGTAACCTTCTTCCTTTTCTATGTTCCTGGTAGCCCCTTTTACTTCCATGTCCTTTTTACTTTCTCTAAAGTCCACATAGAGGAGAAAACATGTAATACTTGTTTACAAGATTGGTTTAATGCACATAACATGATGTGTTCCAACTCCATCTATTTTCCTGTAAGTGGCATTTGTTCCTTTTCAAACTGAATAAAATTCTATTGTGTGTACATATCCATTCAACCACAGATGGGAACCTATTCTGATGCCAAACTAGGCTATTGTGCTATAAATATTCATGCACAGGCATCTCTATCCTAAATTAGTTTTGATTCATTTGTGAATAATCACATAATGATGTAGTCACATCATATGACCGTTCTATTTTTAATTTTTTGAGGAATCTCCATATTGATTTTCATAGTTGCTAGACTATCCACAGTCCCACCAGCAGTAAATAAAAGTTCTTTAATCTGTGGTATCCTCTCCAACATTTGTTGTTCTCTTGATAATAACACTTTGATTAGAGTAAGGTTGAAATTTCAGTGTAGTTTGATTTTTAAAGGTTCTATCTTTTCCTTTTTATATTAAGTGTATGTGCTCTGTCTATGTATGTATGGCATGTGTGATTAAGTGCTCATGGAGGCCAGAAGAAGGTGTCAGATTCTCAGGAACTGGAGTTACAGGCAAGTGTGAACTACCCAACATAGCATGCACAGAAAGCACTATTAACCATTGAACCATCTCTTCACCCCCTTAATGTAGCTTTAATTTACATTTCTCTTATGATGCTAAACACTTTTTTCCATATATTTGTCATTTTTACCTTTTCATTTGAAAATTATCTATTCATTTTACTTACTCATTTGATTAATTATTTGATCTTCTATTGTCTAGTTTTAAAGCTTTTCATACATTCTGGACAATAATCTCCTATTAGATGAGGACCTGGCAAGTATTTTCTCCCATTTTGTGGGTGATCTCTTCACTCTGTGGAATTTTTTATACTTTGCCTATAAGCCTTTTAATTTAGTGCAGTCTTATTTTTCAATTCTTGCAGTGACTTCCATCATCTGTCACTTCCTGGTTCAAAGTGTCCTGTTTCTGTAAATTATTCTGCCCAGGTTTTTCTACAGTGGTTCTTGCTTCTTCTGATTTGGGCTTCAAATGCCTCAGCTTCCTGAATTTCTGATTTTTAATACTCTTTCTGGGTGACCTCATCCATGTCATTTTTACTAATCACCATGGTATTGGATTCATGGCTTCACCTCCAATTTCTCTCTTGAGATTCAGATTTAATTCTCAAGTACCTTTGCAGCCTTTTTAAGGCCAACTTCAACTTTGCAGTGAGAGTGTTTCAAGTTCAGTATGATGGGTATGACATAATAAGTGTTCAAAAATGTTAGTACCATAGAATACCGTTTAAGTGATTTAAATAGGTTCAAAAGTTAAATGACAGTGGAAATTATGTAAAAGTTATCAAAACAGAACTCAATACTGTGATCTATTGGTACAACTACTAGAAAGCCAACACACCAGAGTGTCTGAGATTATTGACTTCAAATTCTTTTTTCTTTTCTTTTTTGTTAATTTAATGCTCCCCTTGTGGCCAAAAAGGCTAATGAAGCTTCAAAAGTTCCTGCCACGGTCCCAGACCGTAACTTATTCAGAAGAAGCTGGGTCATTAAGCTAAAAGTGTCTGAATGAGCATCTTCTCTAACAAGCATAAAGGTGACCTTGACCCATACTGTCACTCAGGGAATAAATTCCTGATTCCCAATAATAGAAATATAATTGGGTTTCACATAGGAAATGCAGTCAGATCAGAAGCTTTTGGTGATTTTTCATGTTCCTATGAAATGAAATCTCTAAAAAGTCTTTTGAAAATTCACTCTAAAAAGGAGAAT
>NW_008358642.1:2229849-2237920 GCF_000622305.1 Nannospalax galili | reverse complement strand
ATTTTAATTAAATAATAAATTGTACATTTATTTTATTTCTTAGAAATTTATTAGAAAACAAACAGGAAAAGATAATTTTTCTCAAGGGTAAAAATATGTAAGTATAGACATGCATTTTGTGTCAAATTGTACATTGTGTTTTAATTTCTGATCTACTTATTTCAAAATCCTCTGGTTATTTACATGATAACTAATGCAAATGATTCAAATTTGCCAGATTATTGTAGGAAAAAGTGTGAATGCAAATATGGCAGCATGCATAAACAGATAGTGGTTTTTAAACATAAAATAAACCTCAAAAATGTATCTCAAGTGATAGTTGAACGTGCACTGAAATTTCTTACTATTTAATCAGGATTTAGTGGTAAAATCATGTCTGAAGAATACTCATGCATGTATAAATGTACTTTTATATCTAAAAGCTAATCTAATACATTTCTCAGTATTAGAACCGGTAACACTATAAAGGGCTACATTTTAGGCAGAATAGATGTGTGTGTACATGGCAGGAAGCATAGCTCACTGCTGCAAGGTCCAAGTGCCTGCCCCTGTTTCAGAAGTGAAATAAGAAAATCTGCTGTGCTGAAGATGAAAAAGGTGCTCATAAATTAAATATAAAATACCAGGAAATGAAAGCCAAAGGGTTTAAACAAAAATGCACAGAGATCAATGGTATAAAAAGAAGTGATTTTCTCAAAAAAATTACTTAGATGCTGGGGTTAATGATAATAACATTCTCCTATATCATGATTAAAAATCACTAATTACAGCACTTGGACTATTCACTGTCAATATATTTCTAATGAACACACAGTAGCTGTGATACCAAAATGAAATACTTACATTCATAGTGATTCATATTTTCATTTGGCTGGCTTCCTTATTCACTACTCCCTCCCCACACATATTATTTCAAATACACTTATTTTTGTTTCTAAAAGGCTGCAAAGTAGTATATCTACAGCAGGTTAAGATATTCATAAAATGCATGTATGAGAATTTTTTAAGTTTTGGATCTAAGCTACTTACAAAGTTCTTTTTATTTTGTTTTTGTTTCCCTTTATCATAATGGGTTTAGTCAATGTCATATGTTTAATTAATCTAATAGGTTTTTTTTTATTTTCTGAGATGATAAACTTTTTTTTTAATTTGGAGCTTAGTAGTGGATTTCCAGAGAAATAGAGTCTATAGTATGTAAATATTTACTTGAGAGAAACATGAGCATTTTTGTTTTTAACTATTTATTTTCAATATTTTAAGGTACAGAAATTTTGCAAATATTCTTGTAAACCTTTTCACAAAGATACCAGTTGTTTACTTTTCTCCTTTTGCTTTACATTCTCACTTTTCTCTTACTCTTCAACAGGCATTCTTTACCAATCAGTAATTATCAAAATCTTTCTCCCACACCTCTCTCTTTCCTCTCTCTCTCCTCTCCTCTCTCTCTCTCTCTCTCTCTCTCTCTCTCTCTCTCTCTCTCTCTCTCTCTCTCTCTCTCGTGTGTGTGTGTGTGTGTGTTTTTTTTTCCAAAAAAAAAAAAAAGAAAATTTTAGAGGCTAAACCTGTGGCTTTACAGATTATAGACAAGTGCCCTGTCACTAAGTTACACCCACAGCCTTTATTATTATTGCTGATATTAATGGTATTTTTCATGTACTCTTGCCGAAAACCCTTGCCTAATACAGTGTTTGCAAGTTTACTCTAGTCTTGACCTTTGTTCTCAGTTTAGCATATCTTCTGTTGAGCCTACTTTTCAAGTTGTACGTTGAATAAACTATCCAGATTTTATAATTATGTTTACTTTATGATCCATCATGAATTTTTTTGCATGATGTGACGAACAGACATAAATGTACATTCATTTGAATACTAGTTTATAGTTTTTCTCTCAGTGTCTTGTTTTACCAATTCAGTTGCTTTGGCGATGGCACTCACAAAAATATTTGACTGTATTCTTCTGTGTTGGTGATTTTTTGTCTCTACCATTGTGAGATCTGTACTTTATTGAATGTTCTGATTTTACCTCGATTTTGATGTGAAGCAGTATAAATCTTCAAAATGTCTGTACCATTTTGAAACTTCCTTTGGTTGTTCTGTATCTTCTACATCTTCATATAGATTTTAGATTCATTTGAACATTTTCTATCAAATCACATTATTGAAATTTTCAACATACAAATATAATACATAGCTTCTATCTTTTAGGTATATTTCACTAAGCTATCCAATTCTCAAAAAACAGAAAGGTATAATTTTTTTTATAATATTTCAAAAATATCTTTCCATTATCTTTTGTCTTACAGTCTTTCTAAATAAAAAATTATTTTTACCCAGTATGTAATGTGACAATTAAAAATCTTGTGGATGTAATTTTTCCATTCATCTTCGTTTTCTGAAGGTTTTCCTCAGCTATGTCCATCTCAGTGATTTTCTGAATATCCTATATCCTGCTTTGAGTTTGCTGATACTTCAGTTATTTAACTTGTTTATTTTTCCTAAATTTAGAAATATTTGTCTATTCCCCCAAAATATTTTCTTTGCATATTTTTCTCTTTTTTGATAACCCTATATACAGAGGTGCCCAACTGTGTCATATGATCTCACATGGTCAAGATCTTCCTGTTTTTAAAATGTAGTTATTTCCTTCAATGAGGATAACTCCAACTTGTTTGAATGGAAACAAATGTATTCTCTAGGCATCTCTCTTCAGTAACTTGTTAGTAACATCCTAGTAAAGTTTGATTTGAGTTTTTATTTCTATAATTTCCATTCGTGCTCTATATATACATATAGATAATTGCAGCACATATTCTACAATTGTTCCCTCCACATAAATATTTACTCCTTCAATGGTCTGAGCATATTCAACACAGCTGCTGTATCATCTGTACCTGCTAACTGCAATATGGGGACACCTTGAACTTAGGATAGGTTAAATACTAAGTTGTTTAACTTCTGACTCTGGCTCTTAGTTCTCAAAATTGTTTAAAATATTTTGTTTATTATTTTCATTTTATGTGTGTGAGTGTATTGCCTACACGTGTCTTAGTGCACCTCTGTCGTGCAACGCCGGCAAAGATCAGAAGAGAGCGCCAGCTTCCCCTGAAACTGGAGTTACAGAGGGTTGTTAGCTGCCATGTGGGTGCTGAAAATCAAACCCAGATCCTCTGCAAGAGCAGCCAGTGCTCTTAAGTACTGAACCATGCCTCCAGTCCCTCTCATAATTGCTTAAATGTGCAATTTTTTTTGCAACTTTTAGACTGAAATTTATGGATATATAATCAACACAAGATAATGGTATTTCTCTCTAAAACCTGTCATTTACTTCTCTACAATAAACTTGGCTCTAGTGCCTTGGGATGGAAATGTGCTAGCTCATCATGCACCTCTTTTTGGCTCTCAGATGCTATGTTTTGTGATATTTGGACTTAAACACCCTTGTTAAAATACCATAGGATAAGCCAAAGTCTGAGTTATATGCAAAATTTCTGCACTCTGTCTTTGCCCTCTTTATTCTCCTCACACTGTTAAGCCCCTCGTAAAAACTTAAATTCTATCATCTGAATATTGAAGCCATAGTCTGTACCTTTTGTCTTAATTCTAACTACCTGTTATCATGTAAGCTGGGAAATGCTTTTTGTCAAAAAGTCTTATGAACAGGGATCTCAACCAGCTACGCTTCTCTTTGTTGGGGTCAAATCCCTTTGCATTCTTTGGTTATTATCTTGTGCCTTAAATATCTGTTTTCACCCCCTCCCCAGTTTATAATTATTGGTTCTCACTCTGCTGCTGTTATTGGAATTGGAGTAAAGTGCTTCACTTTTTTATTTTAGTCATCATGAAGCATTATGATTCAAATATTTTCAATTTATAAAAACTTGCAACTCATTTTCCAACTCTGCCAAGAATAGTTCAGTGTTCTGCCTTATACACATAAACATGTTTAGACACCACCCACAAAGACCTCATTTAGTCCTAAGAGCAACACTGCAGACTGACATATTTATCCAATTCTACACTGCAAGAAGGAAAACTGAGAGCCTGCTGCTGGGAAAAGTTCGAAAAGTTAGAAAACATCTAAAAATCAATCATAGTCATACAACACTCTTTTGATCTTCTCTCTCTCTCTCTCTCGCTCACTCTTTCATATCTTAAATCTTCAACTTGTTAGTAAATGTTAGTAACACCATTGATTAGTATCAAGTTAAGCCTTATAATTTAATGTTTAAAATCACAAGCTTCATTTGTACTTGTGCTTTATCACATAGACTCTATATGTAACTAAGAAAATCTACAAAGCAGAGGTTAGTAATTATACACAAAATTAATATGAGAATATGATTAATTTTAAAAAGAGCTGAATATGGGTTATCCAACATCAGAAGGCCATAACTATGTCAGTTAGTGTTAGAACCCTGATTAGCAATACATTTTACCTTTCTGTGTTGTAAAAATGGATTCCTATCACTCCATAGTGACTATGGATCATTTAATCTCTCTATCAAAACACATTCAGAGTTTTTTAAAAAGATTTTTTTCTCAGTTTCCCATCTTTCCTTCTCCTAAATTTGGTATTCTAGTTTTCTTCCTTTAAATCTCATGCTACTAAATCCGATTATAATCTATCCTCCTGTCTTTCTCTTTATTCATTTATTTCATTTTTATTGAATCAGCTCCAAAATTTAGTTTTATGATGTTCAAGTTTTTAATATGTCCCACAATCATACACTATATTACTTTAGGCATTGGGAAAAGTGAATTAGAATTGTTCAGTCTCATCTCTGCCTTGAAGGCTTTAATTATTTAAATCTTACATTAGTACTTACTCTTTTACCTAGTAATGCATTCCATAAACCCTATGATTCTAGGCATCATTGAAGAATGGTCTCCATTAGAACACTTTGCAGAAAAAATCCTAACTATGTTGATATTACAATGTAGTTTAGTCATTAGGAAAGTGGTCTTAACATTATTAAATATAGGTATGATATGTAAGATTCTAAACATTAACTCTAGACATATTAAAGAACTAATTAAATGAAATGGAAAAGCAATCAAATAAGTGGGTAGAGATATCCCTACATGTAATGATAACAAGCAAAGCATGATCATGACATTGGGTTTTATATAAAAGCACTCAAACGTACCTTTTGGTACTAGAAATTGGCTTTGTGAGTTTATGATACTTTGTGCAGTTGGAGTCATTGTTCTTAAAATTTCTATTTTTATTTGTATACATGCTTTGCCTGCATGATTAAGTGCAGTGTGTGAGTGCAATGCCCAAAGAGGCCAGCAGAGGGCATCCGATCCCCTAGAGCTGGAGTTACAGATGGTTGTTAGTACCATGTAGTGATGGGAATTGAACCCAGTCCCCTGCAAGAGTAACAAGTGCTCCAGAGTGGAGTCACAATTTTTAAGAGATTGATAAATCAGTGCATATGGGGCTCTAGTTTCATGGGACCCCACACCTTCTTCTGGCCTCTGTGGGCACTGCATGCCACAGGTGCACTTACATACATGCAGGCGAAACATTCATACACATTAAAATATAAAGTAAATGGATTTTTTAAAACACCATGGATAACAATGAGCCATACTTTTCAAGATAAAGAAAATAAAGGATATAAAGATGATAAGTCCTTGGGCAGGACTGAAAAGAAACAGATTCAGCCTCAGCTTTCCCTCAAACATCTCAGATGTATTGAGGATATGAGCTAATGACACTTTGACTAAACTGTAGTGGTACATCCATTTAATCTTGTCTGCTTTTTGGCAATAACAGTGTTTAATGAAGGACTGGTTATTAAGGGTCTGTTTTGCCATTATTCACATCTGAGACGCATCAAACAAAAATCACATCCTTTAAGAATATGATTGGCTTTTATGTTCAGAACAGACTGGTGACTTGGGCTGTGAATCTGTGGAGCAGGATTGACAGACTGTTTTCACGTATTAGTACAAAATATAAAGCATATACACTGAGAGGACATGTGATAGAAGATGCTTTCACAGCTCTTCATTTTTTCATAGTTCTGCAATATTCAGCATATGCTAACTGCTGTGTCTTCCACCATTAACACATAGCCTGACATTCCATCTTCTTTCCTCTTAGTTTTTTTATTTTCCTTTATTTTCCTAAAATACTGACTAGAATCTCTATGTTGTTTAGTAGATGTCAGTACCTAAAGCTTTAAAACATTTAATTTATACTTTAAGTAGATAATTCTGAAATGCCTATTATAGATATAGACACTAAACAAACACTATAACCTCAAGTGAAAACGTTAACTTGAAAAAGATCTTTGGTACAACACATAGAACCTGATGTGAAACCTCTAAAATTTTATAATAGAAAAAGATAGAGTTACCTAGCCTTGGGGTCATATGTAGATGAATTTGTTTGAGCTAGGACCATTCTGGCTTTGAAGCAACTGTGATTATTATATATCTTTTCTTCCAGCGATAAAGTTTTACATTTTCCATGATCACTATGTTAAAGGCACATCCATGATACTTTATTTTTTAAGGCCATAATTTTATTTTCTGGAAAAAGGGCTAATTTAAAGCTCAAGACCAGACAATCATAAAGTAAATTCTAAATTCTTCTGTGTATTAATATTGAGAATATCTGTTCACCAAAAGTATTGAAAATATTAGTGAAACAGCAAACCATAGTATGAGAAAAGACATTTTAAAACCTATCACTAAACAGAGACGGGCACAACACAAACCATGTCACTACCAACCACAAAATCTTCAAGCATTAAGACAAAAACAAGAGTACCTAGATAATAAATAAATTTTTAAAAATGGAAGAAATTCTTTACAATGAGGGGGAAGTGAATGAAAAGGAACATTAGCCAAAGTTGAACATGGAAATTAAAATAAGTAAGCCATAAGTACATATTTGCTGAATGTGACAATGAATACTGAATTCCAGCCTGACGGGATCTAAAATCACTTAAGAGTCAAAGCTGTAGGCATGTTTGTACAGGAGCTTCACTTTTCAAGGTGACAGACTAGGGAGGGGAACCTCAAATGGGGAGTTTCCTCTATTGGACTGGCCTGTGAGCAGGTCTGGGAGGCATTTACTTGATTGGTGAGTGATATGGGAGCACCAGTCCACCATGGATGTTGCCATCTCTGGGCAGGTGGTCCTGTGTTGTATAAGAAAGCAAACTGAGGTACTGGAGAGATTGCTCAGAGGTTAAGAGCTCTGTCTGCTCTTGTAGAAGACCCAGGTTCAAATCCTAGCACCCACCCACATGGTGCTAACAACCGTCCATAACTTCAGTTCCAGGGAATTAAACACCTTCTTCTGCTTTCCGTGGATACTTACATACATGCAGGCACAACACTCATACACATGAAATAACAATCAATCAATAAAAACAAAAATACAAAAAAGAAATCAGGTTGAGGACAGGCTAAGGGAGCAAGCTAGTAAATCAATATTTCCTCTGAATTTTCTGCTTCAGTTCCTGCCTCCAGGTTCCTACTTGGGCTCCCGCCTTGGTATTTCTCAATGAAAGACCGTACTGTTTACTAAAATAAACCCTTCCTCCCTGAGTTGGTTTTGGTCAGTGTTTTGTCATAGCAATAGAAAGCTAACTAGGACAATGTCTGTGAGGAAGTTTCTATATTCATGTAAGGGAGGTGGGAAGACTCACCCTAAATGTGAAGGGCACGCCTCCACAGTCTGGAGTCCTGGACTAAATAAAGAGGAGGGCGTGAGATGAGCAGCAGCATTCAACAGTCTCTGCCTGACTGCAGCTACAGTGCAACAGCATAGTCCTGCTTCCAAGCCTTCCCTCCTGCCTGAGGGACCATGCTCCATAATATAGTATACGACCCATGTTTCTAGTCAGCAATGTTTCAATATTCTGACTTCTACTTTGATCATGATTATATAATGTTATCTTTATATGTACTCACAAAATTTTGTGTATATGCTTATCACATTTAATAGCTGAAATTGTAAATGTAAAAAAATTTATTTCAGCCCGGCGTGGTGGCACATGCCTTTAATCCCAGCACTCGGGAGGCAGAGGCAGGCAGAGCTTTGTGAGTT
>NW_008358642.1:2177452-2229779 GCF_000622305.1 Nannospalax galili | reverse complement strand
TATTTATAATATATATTTCAATGGATATCATCAAGACTTAGTTCTAAAACTTGAGTTCTGTCTGTTCATTCAAAAAAACTTAATATTGACTTCTTGATCTATGAAGCACTCTTTACAGACATACATACACACACACACCGTGTGTGTGTGTGTGTGTGTCTGTGTGTGTGTGTGTCTGTGTACGATGACGCTAGCTTTAGCTTATTATATGTTCTCAAGTTACTATTGCCTCTGAAGGACAGAGCTACATCTTATACAGTTTGCTATCTACAGGGTCTAGCACAGAGCTTAGCACTTGTTGTTACTAAAATTATATTTAGTTATTGCCTGTTATTATTCGAGGTATCCTAACAAGTCAGGTGTCCAGACACAGCATCTCAGTTTTCATTCCACTCTATGACTGCTACAGTTTGGATGCTGAATGTCTCCCACAGGTTCATGTGCTGAAAGATTGGTCACAAAAATGGTCTATAAGGAAGTGGTGGAACTGTTAGGAAGTGAGATCTCGTTGAAGCTCCTTAGATCATTGCACTGTGTCTTTGAAGGGGATTGTGGGATCCGCTCTCTTTTTCTTCCTTTTCTTCTTGCCCTGAGGTAAGAAGTTGAGTTCTGTGACACACTGTAACAGCATGTGCTGCTTTACCACAAGTCCAGAACCAGAGAAGGAAGATGTCACGGACTAGAAATGTTAAGGAAAAAAAAAATCAATGGATGTCATTGACTTAGTTCTAAAATTTGAGTTCTGACCATTCATTCAAAACACTGAGCCAAATAAGTAATTCCATTTTCTAAGTTAATGATCTCAGTTATTTTATTATAAGAAGTAATAGCTAACTAATATAACAGCAAAGAAAACTGTACAGGGAAACATGGTTTGTTCTCATAAAAGCTAAATTTTATAAATTTGAGAAGTGCAGCCTTTACATAATTTGATTAAATTGGTATAATAGCTGCTTTATTAAGATATTTTAATAACGTCAGCTCTATATACTATCCTTGTTCATAAGTAGAAAGATGAAATTTTGAGTTGTATTTGCTATTATCAGGGAAGGCTAATGCAATATTTGTTTCATTATGATTTATTGAAAATGGACATGAACCAGCATTTGCATATGCAGGCCTTTCCTTTAAATAGCAATGAACAAATAAGTTGGAGTTTTTAGGAGGAAAAAATATGTGTGCTTTCAAATATCATTCCATGAACTGTAATTTAGGAATAAAAACAAACAACTTCCACATATAAGAGATAATTTACCTAGAAAATGTTAACTTCTAAGACATGACTACATTATTTTTATTACAAAAATTTATTTATCATTTATTTAATGGTATATGTAGCTCAGTAAGAGAATGCTTGCCTAGAAAATAGTGTGCCTGAGATTCAGTCCCCAGCATTCAAAAACTATAAATACATAAAATAGTAAATTTTTTAAAAAATTAAAGCATTCTATTGATGAAATTTTCCTTAATAGTCATAGACCATAAACTACATATAAATAATAAAATATTAGTACCCAAGCCAGGATTAAAAACAAGAAGTCCAATAATAAAGTAATTAAATCAAAATAAAATAAAAGTAAATATGTTCCATAAACCATAATGAAAACTAGGCATAAGAAAATAAAAGCACGGAGCTAAGAGAGATGGCTCAGCAGTTAAGAATGCTTACTGCTCTTGAGTCCCAGCATTCACATTACATGCAATTCCAGCTCTCGGGGATTCAACATCCTCTTCTGACCTCCCCAGGCACTTGCAATTACATGCACATATCCTCACTCATGCACATCATTTTTAAAAATAAATGTTTTTTAAAAAGAAAATGAAAGCAAATATAAAAGTTCTTTCTCAATGGGCATGGTGGTGAACAGCTTTAATTCCAGCACTAAGGAGGCAGAGGCAAGCAGATATCTTGTGAGGCTGAGGTCACCCTGGACTACATAGTGAGTTCCAGGTCAGCTGGGGCTACACAGACACCCTGTCTAAAAGAAAAAAAGAAAAAAATTCTTTAAAAAGTTCTGTTACATAAAATATGTTAAATGAATGGAAGAATTTGCAGGATTGAATTTAAGATGGTATAAGACTGACACTGTACAGTCTCAATCTAATCGTGGTTCTTTCTAGATTAAATAATGTTCCCAGAAAATAAAGTTGTAACCTTTTTATCTGGATCCCTTTTATACTTCTTTTTTCTCCTCTAAAGTATTTTATTTTAAATGAACTCAGTTATTATAGGGTGCATCAGATAATATTTGGTCTTCCACATTTTTCTCCAAAAATGTTATCAACTTCCCACATGTCAGTTCCCAATTCAAAAAAGATAAATAAACAGTATCAGTATCATGGATTTGTAAGAATGTGCATAGCACTACGTACACTGGCTTTCTGAGGGAGTTCTTGCATAGTTAATTATCAACTCACTCCATCGGTGCAAGGATGCCATCTACAGACATGACAGCACATTTCCACCAATCTTTGAGATAATTCAAAACAAAGGCTTCAAAGGAAGGAGCCCACAAGTTCTGTTCTTATTTGATTCCTTAAACTTTTTAACGTTGAATTTTTTGACATTAACATTCCATTTCTATTGCATTCCATGAAAATATCTTTTGCAATCTGCTTAGTCAACATACGAAAATTTCATATAATCACCGAAAGTTAGAATTTGTAAGCTACCATCCTATGTTTGTGATTGAAGGAAAATAAAAAATAAAATAGTACATAAATATGAGCTGGTTTTCCCTATAAATAGTTCAAATCAAATTAATGCCAATAAAATAATCCAAATTTAAATACTATTTAAATAGCATGAAGGACTTTTAACACAGAATTTGCTTAAACAGAGTTGAAAATATATCATTAGACTATAGATCACACCTTTTTCTGTAATTCTTATACAACCTCACCTAGAGGTATTTTAAGGATTTATTTTTATTATTTTCAATCATGTGGATGTGTGTGTGAGAGAGAGAGGGGGAGAGAGAGAGAGAAAGAAAGAGAGAGAGAGAGAGAATGGGTGTATACATGAGTGCAATAACCACAGAAGTCATAAGACCATGTCAGATCCCCTGCAGCTCAAGATACATATGGTTGTGAGTGCCTGACATGGGTACTGGGCACCGAACCCCAGTCCTCTGAAGAAGCAGCACATGCTTTTAACCACTGAGCCACCTCTGCACCTCCGCAGCCTCAAGAAGCAAGTTTTAACTGAAAAACACTCAGGATATGAAACACATTCAGGATAGTTTATTTACTAAGGCCACACTGCTACCAAGTGGTAGGGTGAAGATGCAGAGATCTCTAGATCTCTAACTGTAGAACAAACTCCTGTCCATTTTACTCAAACCAGGAATTCCAGGGGATATGCTCTGCAGCTTTCATAGGGGGTGATAAAGTCTGATAGTCTCACTTTTCCAGGGTAACATACAGAGATTATCTTCCATGTAGCTTTACAATACCTGTTATCACACACTGACTACTCAGCTCTGCTACACTGGATGATTTTCTCACAAAGAGACACTATAAATAAAACTTGTAATAAAATGTAATGCAGGAAACAGCTGGCTACTGAGATGACGAAAGATAAATGATTAAGTACTTAATTATCCTCTCCTTGTTTTCAATGCTGTAGAACGTAACCTTTATTAAAGAAGACGAAATGAAAATGTCAATGAATGATCCGGGTTGAAAGTGCCTTTTTCCAGTGTGAAGCCAAGATCCTTGGTTTTTCTTCATGATGTTTTCCCATTGGAGTTTTGTCTCACTGAATGAAGGCAGCGTGTTCTATAGTTCTCTGAAAGCTATCCACATACACATTTCAACAAAAACCCCAATGCCCACCTTTAGCGTCCTAAGCAGAGTATATGTACATTTGAACAAGATAAGCATAGTCCTTGCCCATGAATAGCTTGCAACAGAAGAAGGGTGCATGCAGGGAGGTGGTACAGTCAATAAGCAAATAAACTACGCACAGCAAATCATAATTAAATATTTATTAAATGAAGCCGTTTGTGGCTGATGTAGACCTCATTGATCACTTCGCTGAGCTCTCTGAGAATGTGAGTGCTCACATTTCTAACATTATTTAGTTAGATATCCCTCCCCAGAAATGTGTCAGTGTATTCCACTCCTTTGTTATCTTGACATAAGTAAGCACTGAACAACTGATTTATGATGGGCTAAAGGAAGTTGAGGAAGTGGGAGGGAGGAGGGGGATGATTAAAAAAGAAGTTGAGGCAGAGAACGATAAAAGAGGAAGTGTCCTCGAATTATCTTTGAAGCCTTTCTCAACTCATGAAAAATATCTAATTACGCAGAACCTGAGCTGAGATATGGGTAAATAGACACAGAAAGAGATGGCTCCATCTTGAGCGAGAAAGCAGGTCTCCTGCAGGAGGTGTTGTTAGAGCACAAGAGCAGTGGGCCAATAGTGTGGACAGCAGATAGAGAATGCATCACGTGCTCATTTAAGCACCATGATGTCTGAAATTTTCATTAGTTTGGGTCAGGTGTTTATATCCTTGTAGTTACTACATTGTATATTACACCACCAATATCAATTTTTGTAGATACGATGCTATAAAATGACAAATATTAGACACATTCAAGGAATAGAAGGAAGGAAAAAAGGGATGTTTATAAGACTGGATTGTTCTGTCTCTTTTATACATCAAAGATGGCATGTGATCACCTTCTTTGACCAAAGGCATTAGCATCTCTGATCTTTCAATTACACGTTTATTTGTGCTGGTCTTTTACAACTGAAACCAGCTATTAATTTCTATAATAAACTTTTACTTAAGTAATTTTAGGCAAATAATGACAATTTTGTCATTTTTTAAATCTTTCAAATGCATGCCAGGAGAAACCTGGATTGTAGGTGTGTGATGCCTTGACATATCATTCAGTTAGCAAACCAATAGCAGGACATAAACAGTCAAAATTACTACATCTCAAGAACTTTAGACTGACTCTTAATACCCTGTATATAAAAATACTAAATATAGGCTGGGCGTGGCACAAGCCTTTAATCCCCGCACTCAGGAGGCAGAGGCAGGTCTGGATCTCTGTGCGATTAATGTCAACCTGGTCTACATAGTGAGTTCCAAGCCAGCTGGGGCTACAGGGAGACCCTACCTCAAAAAGATCAGAAAAAAAGTAATGAATATTAGGTTGTTAGGCTCCTTTGCACACACCAATTACAATTTACAAACCAGATGACTAAGTGTCAACAGCTGCATATAGACATGGAGCACTGCATTCACAGAACATGAAAAGAAAGGCCCATGTAAATGACTATCAAAGATTTTCAAGAATACTTACAAGTATTCGTGAAGCTTACATTGAATATTTACCTTAAGAAAATGTAGAAACACCATCCTAATAATTATCTCAGAGTTTTTGATATGTATAGAACTTAAATATAGGAGAAAGAACTTCAAATGCTAACTTGCCTAAGACTTAAAAAGTTCTACATTTTTGTGTGCTTGGCTTTCTAAATGAGCTATATTATTTGTAATCCAAACTTTCTTACTTTCACAAAAAGTGCAGATACTGAGAGAAATTTGAATAAGGTCAGTACTTGGCATCTCTTCCAAATAGCTGCCATTTTAGCCAATACTTGGCAAACCTTATTGGTACTCACACACCCCTCATCTCCAAACCACGTGTTAGGGACACATCTGATTCTGACCCCCACGGCTTCTGCACTGCAGAGAATTAACCAGACATTGGCACCAATCGCCTGGTGAAAGAATCCAGCTCTGTTCTGTGACTGTGCCTTGCTTTTGTGAGGTCTGGGAGTCCTCGCTGTTATGCTAGAAGAGCATTTGAGACTTGGCAGCCTGATGCATGGATGCCTCTGTACTGCACCACAGCAGCCGGAATCTTGGCAGCTGGTCAAGAGCTAATGAAAATTTCAAAGGTACAAAGCTTCTCTTAGAGATCCTGAGAAGAAAGAGTGCTTTCAGATGGACACTAACAGGTGCATCAGAGTAATCCAAAGGAAGAAAAAAATTCTTTTGGATCTAACAAAAGTAAATACAAATTATAAAAATAAACATGTACATATAAACTCTGCTAATACCCTTCCAAAAAAAAAATCAGTCCTTTTGATAATTAACAAGTATCTCAAAGAAGATGAAAACTGACCTGCCCAAACTTAAAGACATCACAAGTATAAGACCATTTTTCAGGTCTACAAAGCAAATACAAATATCTGCATTTTGAAATGCCTTTGGAATTACTGCTTCAAGTCTTGAACACATCAGGCATATCACACTTTGGCTTAAACACACAGATGTAATTTTAACACTCAGAACATATGTGAGCAACAGGGAGTTTACACATCATTTGGATTTGTGCTTCTGTCAGCAATCCAAAATGTCAGTATTTTATTTGCAATTGACTTAGAAGAGGGGACTGAAGAAATAAAAGTGAGAACTTTCTCACTTCTCAACCACTATTTCTGCTATTAAGGTTACTGCTATTTCAACACCATTAGGAGACTGGTAATGGAGGATTAAAGGAAACCAAGGAAGCTCCTATTTCTACCTGCTGATGAGCAGCACATTAACGTTGGAACTATAAAAGAAATTGTACAGAATGGGAATGCAGACAATACAAATAATGATGGAATATCAGATACTATTTTATTTATAAAGACTAAAGGAGCCAAGAAAACCACCACCATAAGAAAACAAAAAGAAGAACACGAACACACACTGGAAGAAATGCAGAAAGTAGCAGGAAAAATAATAGGATGCTAATAGTAATTCTATCAGGAGAGCAGATCTCAGCAATTAAGAACTCTGGGTCTTTGTTCCCCATACAGAAAACAGGAAGACCATTGTAATCACATCACACGTTTGTTCCGTAGTGTAAATTATCTAGTGCCGACGTACTTTATAAATATCTTGTTTCTTTTTTTTTTCAGCAGTATTTATTTTATAGTTCTAAACCAACAACTTAATGTACTTTTTTTTTTTCTTAAATAAAAGCACATATGACTTTACTGGGCTCAATTTAACAGTACCAAGAAATAGTGGAAGACAATAAATTTGAAAACAAAAGCCTTTTTGTATCTGAACATCACGTGTTAGTCTGAAGCCGTGCTAGTTAATTCCATGTTACGTAAAACAATTCTGACAATTTCTTCATTGAAAGGGCAGATAGTCCCACTGAAGCCCAAAGCAAGCTTTCAGGTGCTGCCGCTCCCCTCCTAGGCTAAATGTTTTTTGTTCCAGGTGATTCAGCGAAAAGTCTCAGCATAAGGATCTGACTCAGTCACTCTGCAGCTCCACACTGTGGTTAGACTGAGAACTTTTTTGGAATGAAGAGGCTACATGGGCGTCGAAATCTTTGCTGTGATGTAAAATAAATCCTGTTTAGAGCGAGAATATTCTCCAGATACAGTTTCATAACAGAAACAACCTGGAGCTTCTTATTTGAAGCATGATTACTTAACATAACCCATGAATGCATGCAGAGTAGCAATGATTTCTTTTTTATAACAGAACTTTATTCAATATAATTTATTTAGAAAAGAATATTATTGTATGTTTTGAAAATTTCTCTGTCAAAATATTCAATATTTAGTCACTTTTGTTTATGTTATTAGGTTATAAAAATTGTAGAGAGCAAGTAAAGCACATGAAAGTTAGACAACCAAGAGAGTTATATGTTCTTCCACTGTCCTGATAGAAATACTTAGGACTAACTTATTAATAATAAGTATTTATCATATGAAACAAAAAGTTAAAAAGCATGAGCCTAAAATAGCCATTGAGAATAGATTACATGAAATTATTAAAATCATAAAACACTTCATAGACAACCAACATTTATTTAAAAGTTTAAAATAGATCACTTCAAAGGAATTTTTAGAAATTTGATTTATTTTATATTGAAAGATTGTAGAGATTAGTTAGACTTTGCTAGTCTAACTAATATTTATCCATTCATATCCTAAAAGATACTGACAATGTTACATGTTTAGAACATGCAAAATATATCTTGGTTTTTCATTATTAAAAAAAATACCTGCTATTGAAAAAAAAAAAGAAAGAAAGAAAAGAAATATAACCTCAGTATTAAAAGTTAATTAGTAGCTTATTAAGAAGCCCAGCCTCGTCTGGAGAGATGGCTCAGTGGTTAGGAGCACTGACTGCTCTTGCAGAGGACCCAGGTTTGAATCCCAGTACCCACATGGAGGCCATGAACTGTCCTTAACTCCAGTTCCAAGGGTATGTGAAGCCCTCTTCTGACCTCTGCAGCATTGCACAAGGGCGCACTCACATACATGCAGGCAATACACTCAGACACATAAAATAAAAATAATAAAATATTTTTTTTTAAAAAAGTGAACCCCATCCTCAGAATTTTCACATTTTGTACAATACATTTAAATACGTAGTCAGATGTTACAATAAATCAGGATATTTAAAATGTATGACATCATATATGGAACTAGCATAACATATTTAATCATCTATATTAGATGTGAAAGTTATTATTCTTATATTTTACTATCTCATGAGGCACAGCACAGTTATTTCAAAAGATTTTTACTATATTTGATTTATTATATTTTTTTTTGTTAAACCACAGTCTTAAAGGAATTAAATGCTAACAATTTTATGTTTGAGGGAAACTGATTATTTACTTTAAAAAAAAAAAAAAAGGAGCGTTGGCTTACTGAGAACTAATTTACAGACAGAACACTGGCTTTGTATTAAGACTTGGATTCAGCTGGACATGGTGGCACACTCCTGTAGTCCCAGCACTTGGGAGGAAGAGGCAGGCGATCTCTGTGAGTTTGAGGCCAGTCTGGTCTACATAGTGAGTTCCAGGACAGCTGGGGCTATAGGGAGACCCTGCTTCAAAAAGGCCAAAAAGAAAAAAGAAAAAAAAAGACTCGGATTCAATTCTAACTTCCATTATTCACTGCTTTAACACTAATTATGATTTTTATTTTCACATTACATGACCAAATCTAAAACTAAAGTTAAAATAAATATCTCTTTGACTTGTAAGAAAAACTAAGAAATATAATTGATATCTGATAGAAATTCTAGAAAACAATAAATAAAGTAATTGTTATATGCAGACTTACCAAAAGATGAGGAAAATTTCTTCATAGGGCACAGTCATCAGAAGTAACAGAATCACAACCCTCGATCTAAGGCTTTTTTTTTTTTTTTAGACATGGTCTCCCTGTAGCCACAGTTGGCCTGGGACTCACTATGTAGACAGGCTGGCCTCAATCTCATTCTGGGATTAAAGGCATGCACTAGCATTCTTGGTTTTCTAATGCTCTTCTAACTCAGTAATAAAGTCTCTGAAATTTAGTTGTTTTATTGTATTCTGAACCCTCTCCATGTACCTATTTTGGGTAAGAAAAAGTGGGTTTTCCATCTGAAATCATTCAGAAGAATTATATACCTGTATCTCTTAAGTGAAATACTGATTTTTATTTTCACAAAATTTCTGAAAATTTGCATATGCACCAGTAAGTCTTAGATTTCACATCATAACTTCCCATACAGGTTCACTGGCATATGCATCTAAAAAGTTAGTGAACTATTTCCTTGTGCCCATTTCTCTATAGAGGCCAGATTGGCAGTGGACAGTCATTTACTGTTTTGTGCCATACACTTGCAGGAATTCTTCATGTACATACCTAAGAAATTTGACATAGTATGTTCACACATGTCTCACCATCTCTTGGGTCATGTGTATGATAAAAGTTGCTCTTTATTTATAAAAGATAGGGAATGGCAAATTTCATGTGTGAGAAATGAATTTTATTATTGTAAGATATTCTGAGGTAAATCACAAAAGGATAATAAGCTTCCAGTTGCTCCCATAACAATCAAAAGTTGAGAAATTCATCTCAGTGAAATTCTGCTTGAAACTGTGCATGTATATGTATGTGTGTGCATGTGTTTGTGTGCACTTTCAGCATATATGTGCATGTGTGTTGAGTACATATGTGTTTTGTGCATGCATGGGTGCATGTGTGCATGTGAACACGTTTTGTGTGTGCATGTGTTTGTATGCATGCATGTGTACATGCATATGTGTGTGCACTTATATGTATTTCTCTAACATAGTCATAACCAAGAAGATGATTATATTTTCCTCAAGTTAAATGTCAGCCAGTGTGTAGGCTACTCACAGTTTTGACACTTGGCAAGAGAAAGCAAAGAAAATGTGAAAGGACTCCCACTTCTTGTTAGCCAAATTGAGTGTCTGGAGAAACTTTATTCATCATTGGCTGTCAGTCATAACATAGTTCTCTGTCAATGAAAATTTCTGCAGACAGGATAACTGCTGTGATTAAACAGCAGTGGATTTAAAATATTTCAGAAGTGGCTAAAGTAACAGTTGAATACTGACGGCAAAGTGCCAGAAGAACTGTGTAAAACTACAAGCCAATTGTTCAAACTACAAAATATCTGGTGTATGGCCAAATCACATTAGGCAGGTACAAAAACTGATGAAGGTCTAACTTCAGCAGTATAGAAAAGACAGTAACCATTTTCAACTAAAGAAATTAATCTTTGATCATGACCTTTAATATATGTAGTTTGTATTGTTTACAACTAGCCCCAATTACATAATTTACTCTGAATATCATTTTCACATTCATAACTCCAGTTCCAGGGGATCCAATGCCCTCTTCTGTCCTTTGTGGGCAGTACTTACACACAGGTATAACACTTACACACATAAAATAAAATGTTAAAAATATTGAGGTCCTTCTCTGTGTCAGGTAAGAGCCAGAAAGACTGTATGAGAATACAGATACGTAAATTAAGGCTAGCACTGCTCAGAGGTAGTTCAGTGGCTCCTGTCAGTGGTGTTCCATTTTTTAAATGATCTTATTCCCAAGAATGTATATGTGGGGGCAGGGGTTGCCTCAGACTTCTTCGGTGGTAAACTGAGGTCTAAAGGAAGCATTCTGAAGAATTTGGTCTGGGGACTTATTAAAAATCAAAGATATCTCCAGTATTTATTTCTACAAAGCCAAGTCTACGATGAGTCCAGGAGTCACTGTTACAATGCCTAATCTCAAGGGCAGAAATAGAGAATATTATGTGGTATTTCTTCCTTTATAATACAAATTAGTTGATATAAACTTTCCATTGTGACTCTCTGTCTTTGAGTCATACACAGCAAACTAGAGAGTGACGAGCTGTCATGGAATTTTAAAATCACAAGTCAAGCACAGGAAATTGTAAAAGACCTAATCATGATCAGGATGATCAGAGTTCAGCTCTGCAAACAGAACACTGGCTTCTCCATAGATGGGATGCATCAGAATTCATAATAATGGCAAAGAAGACAACATGAAGTCAACACAGCTATGAAAATGACCAATAAAATACTGCCCCCATCTTTCTTTCCTACTGTATTTCAGGCCTAATTAATTATTACATCTTGTTCATGTTCATGAAAAAGCATTACTTATTATCGGAAAAGAAAGCATATTAGTGCCTTTGCTCAATGCTGTGACAAGCAAATTAAAAAAGGAAATGTTTATTTTGGCTCATAGTTTAGGGTACAGTCCATCATGCCAAGGAAACATGGCAACAGGACAGTGAGGCAGCTGATTGCATTACAGCTGCAGCCAGGAAGCAGGGGGTGGATGCTGATGCTCAGCTGCCTTTTATCCTTCTTTCTTTTATTCATTCTAGGAATCCAGCATATGAGATGCGCCACCCCATTCAGGATAGGTCTTTCTTCCACAGTTAAACCACTCTGAAAAATACATTCACAGACTGCCACAGGTATGTGTCCTGGGTGATTATAAATCCTATCAAGTTTTAAGCAAGATTAACCATTACTGACAGTTCTCTGTGCCAAAGGAGGTTGGTGAGGTTTTAAAACACTGATTCAAACCATCTATATTTGCTTGTTCTCAAAAAAGACCAATCTTAATTACACTAGAAATAATGAATTACTTGGTCCATTGATAGTCTACTCTTGAATTCAGACTTTTTTAAAAAACAATTTATTTTATGTGTATCAGTGTATTGCCTGCATGTATGTGAGTGCACCCCTGTCGTGCAATGCTGCGGAGGTCAGAAGAGGGCTTCAGATTCCCCTGGAACTGGTGTTAAGGACGGCTTGTAGCCATCATGTGGGTGCTGGGAATCGAACCTGGGTCCTCTGCAAGAGCAGTCAGTGCTCTCAACCACTAAGCCATCTCTCCAGCCCCAAATTCAGACTTTCTAAACATTACCATGCACAACATTCCTACGCAGAAGTATTTTTGTTGCATAGCATGTTCAGGAAACTGAAATTCAAAATTGTCTTTAAAGATTCACTATATGTTGGCCTATTAATTCTTTTGAGAGGAGAGCTGTTACAGTTGAAAAATTAAAAAATGTGCTTGCTAGTAGTTCAAGCTAGGCTTGAACTCGCAATCCTGTAGTCTCACTCTCCCTAATCTTGGATTACAGACTATTCTCCTTGATGCCTGTTGGGATAAGTCAGGAGTGCCTGGAATGTAGAGAATGGTCAGGCCAGAGACCTCCCAGTGAGGATGGCAGGAAACTGGCCCCACTCCATTCTAGACACGCTGTCTCTTACCCAATAGCCCCCAAGCAAAACTCTTAGGTCTCTAATCCTTTAATCCTAATCGGGTCTCTTGTAGATCATGTGCCCGGAGGACAGGAAAAAGGCCATGCAGCCTTAGAAGCCCCCTCCCTCCCCCTACCTGCCTGCCCAGCAGAAAACCAACCCCACCTCTTTGCCCCTGAAACTTTCATATATAAACCTCTGTTTCTGCCATAATAAACAAGCTGTCCACTGACACAGTCTCCTGGGTGTTTCTTCCTGCTGTACTCGCTGCCGCCAGAGGACCCTCTCCCCCCATTGGTCTCTCTCCTCACCCTGACTTTCCGTGACATGGACACAGTCTCTGGATAGCAGCAGAGTCCAGGCTGAGGAAAGGCCGACAGATGCTCATCTGATAAATCCCAAAACAAATGTTAGGAAACACTAGTTTTATGACTTATCTTTGTGTTGATTAACTCAACTAATTTGTTCAGCGCCTCTATAATTTTTCACTAAAATGTGTATCACATTATTAGCCCTCAACAATATCTCTTATATTACCATTGGTAATTAACTGAGCCTAATTTACATTATAAAACAAACTGGTTTACAGTAACTAGGAGTTAAATTTCTTAGAAATCACCAGTAAAAATTAAGGAGTAGAAACAATAATTTGGTCCTTCCACAATTAATTTTTATAGGATAATGCTGTTAATAACTAATACTTGATCAATGTCATTTATAACCATTTACCTAGAGAAAGCAACCTTTCATTATGATGTCCCTTTAGGCTGTGTATATGTGAATTATGGTATGCGCCTATTCTGTCCCACATGGGTCTAAACCACTGAGTAATTTATTTTGTCTCTTTTCACATGGAACACAAAATTAGTGGTAAATTGTGGTAATTCAGAGGAGATTTTGGAAATCATGACTCTACTTAGATAGTCTTATCTGTCTCTCCTTCTGGTTTATTGCACTAAAAGTGGAAAATGTATGGATTCTCAAAACTTACAGGCCAAACCCAAATGATTATGTTTTTAGTAGAATGTAGAAGTCTTTGTGTCTAAAAAAATTTAGCTGACTCTGATAAGGATTGATCTAAGTAGCAAACTGGAAGAAGCTTTGATCTGCTGCAAAATGTACTTTTCTTTGAACTGCATGAAATACACACAAACCCTGTTATAACCTTCAGGCGCTAACACAAATACTTCAAATAAAAGTGTTGGTGCAAGTCAAATTCTAATAACTTTCAGTATAATTTTTTTAAGTCTGTTTACCTATTTGGCACTTCTTTTTCTCTGTTGCTTGCTAAATATTTTATGAAAGCCTCCTTTACTAAAAAAAAAAAAAAAATACAGGCTAGGGAGATGGCTTAGTTGGTAAAAGTGCTTGCTGTGTAAGCATGAGGATCTGAGATCAGATCCCTAGACTCCATGAAAAAGTTGGACATGGCTCCACGCTTCTGTAATCCCAGTGCTGGGGTAGATGGAGAAGGGCAGATCACTTGAGCTTGCTGGCAAGTCAGCCTAGCTGAAAATGGGAAGCTGCAGGGTTCAATGAGAGACCTTGTCTCAAGGGAATAGGAACAGAGAAATCCAAGGAGACACTGAAAGTCCTTGGCACGTGCGCGCGTGCACGCGCGCACACACACACACACACACACACACACACAACTTCTATATCTGCTAATTATTATGCTTACAAATCCTCTTTAATTAAAATTCTGAGCAGAAATCAAGAATAAAAAAATTGTAGCATTCCATTACTTAATCTTGGAGATGTTAGTTATGTCAGCTGAAATTGATTATTTCTATGAAATACAACAACACATCCTCTGACCATGACATCATATAAAAATGTGGCATCTTCACCTGATAGGTATGCATTTGAATCTTATGATTTAAAAATTTATTTTTTATTTTGTTAAAGTAAAAGATAAAATTAAAATTAAATAAAAAATATCAATTTTGTCTTCAGTTTCCGAAAACAAACAGTAAGGCACTTGATACAAGAGCAATATTCTTAGAAACCTCTGCCACCTAGTGTACAAAAGTTATCCCACGGAATCTAAATGAGTCATCATAATTGTCTTACATACTGCACCTGGTCTTCAGAGACTTGAGTATGTGCAGGTCAGTTCTGAAGTAATAATTTGAAGAGGGAATAATACACACACTGCATTTTCTAAAGAGCATCTGGCCTGAGAATCAATATAGCATTTCATTTTCATTTTAGCAGCACTTTAAATTAAAATTCCATTTGTATGTGTTTTAATAGAGCAATAAGAGACCCCTGGGTATGTTTTAGCCTTTCATTAATATATGCCTCTAGTGTGTTGCAAGATACATGCTTACTAAATAAGTCCCTTTGACCATTCAAGTGCTAATTAATGGTTCAATAAAAAGCAGCCTAGAGTATCTTAATGAAAGCAAAATACAATTCTATAATTGGGAAAATAAAATATTATATTTTCTTTTCAAATAGCACCTAAGGGTATGGATGAAAGTAAGTATCAGTGGATTAAAAGAAGTAATGAAACTTTAGTCATATTCTTAAGTGCAAAAATCTCCCAATATGTTTTAAGTTTTTATCTAATTATTCTAGCTCAATTTTATGTAGGGGTGGAGTGTAAAATTTAGGAGTGGGTAGTAATGGAGAAATTAGTATAGCGATACCACTACAGTGCCTTTAAAAGATAAAAGTCAAATACATTACTACATTTCTCTTGACTTCCATCTTTTTTTCAAGCCAACTACTCTGAGCAGTGGTTGGAGGTTTGGTTCTGTCATGTTTTCAACAATCATTTCCCTCTCCTAAAACTGCCCACAACAAAGGAAGCAGCACTAAGCAGCGTGTTTTGACTCTGCTCATTCCACTACCTGACATCTGTGAGGGGAACCAAATGGCCTTCAAGTCAAGCTGGCCTGCCAGGCCTGAAATTGAGACATCATCACGTTCCCTTCAGTTGCCAGTGTCTGAGTGAAGGTTTTCATGTGCCATTCTATGAAACCTCACTGTAATAGGCTCTCCTTCCTGCACTTTGCACTGTTAAACCTTCCTGTCTTAGAGACTCAAGATGATATAATGGCTTGTTAACCTCCTGTACTATGCAATTACCAAACTGTTCTCAGGAGATCATTGTAGCATATGGAAACTCATTAAAATTAGCAAGAATTGCCAGAAAAAGATAGTAGAAAAACAGAATAATTCATATTTCTCCTTTTTTTCTGCTTCACCAAGACTCATTGATGTGTAACTAGTCACAAAAAAGCATGCATCAGTTAAATAAAACATTAGCCTTAAGAAATAGATGTCAAGAAATTCTTCTAAATTACTTGTCATGATAGCAGGTTGATAAGCACCAAAAAATCAGTGTCATAATTGCAAAGGATGCGTTGACACTTTGGAGTGGTAATAGGGGAGCAAAGACTGCATTTGGGGACAAATAACACCTGTGGCAATAATCCTGCATCCTTATGAGGAAACAAGTAATAAGCAGGCTCCTCAGAAATTAACAGGCCTTTGAAAGAGTGGGATTATTTAAAAAACTGAAATTTATCCTAATACAAAACTGTCAGAAGGCCAAGAACAGGTACACTTGTGTGTTTTTATGTAAAACTAGATAAAAAATTTCACAGCAATAGTACTTATAATTAACTTAAGTGATAAACCCTGCTTGATTCTGTTCTTTGAATTGAAAAAATAAAAATGGGGTCAGCAAGAAGGTTGCATGGACTAAGGTGCTTACTGAGTGAGCCTCCTGATCTGAATTCAATTGTCAGAGTCCTTTTAAAGGGGAAGGAGAGAACTGACTCCACAAAGCTGTCCTACATGCACTTATGCACAGAAGTTCAACGCCCCCCCCGCACACACAATAAGAAATAAAGTAGCTACTAAATCAATTTTATAACACTCCTAAAATTCATTTTCTGAATTGTCGTGATTTAAAATTTTATGGCCATGAATCAGTTAAACTGGCATTACCACGCTTACAAAAGCAAAACGATTTCTCAATAATAATTCTTTTTAATAGTGTAAAAATTAATAATAAATAAAAGTTTTCATTAAAATTATCAAAAATTAACAATCTGTCAAATGCTTGAGTTTCTGGAAACTTTAAAAATTATTTAAAATGTTTTAAACATTTGCTTGAAATAAAGCAAAACATAGTTTCATAGCCAGATACCTGTGGCTGGAGGGGTCATAGACCTTAGAAAAGACCCTACTAATGCCATTTTCCAAACCAATATGATTTCTTTTTTAAAAAATTTGTTGTTATTGAATTTTTATGTATTTTATACAGAATATCTCAAACAATCTTAATCATCTTTATACCCCTGCCCCCACTGGCATCCTCCCATACCCCTTCCCCACTGGAACCCATATACTCTGTCATTCGTGTTAAGGCCCAGTGTGTCAAGTCTGTGTCCCCAGATGTTCCCCATGCAAGACCACCCACTGAGGTCTAGTCAGCCTTTCTATAGTCTCTTGTTTTAGGAAGATCATCTCTTCCTCACCTAGCAGTAATCAGTTGCCAATTTTTTTAGCTATATAATTTATAATTATATTCTAAATACTTATTATTATAACCACGGTTAAGTGTAGCTCTAACCCTTGATCAATAATCTTTTTTCCAACATATGGGGATTGTTACAGAGATCCACAACTGGTCAGAATGCAAAGAATAAGTGACTTTAGGAAGCCCAGCTCCAATTGATAAGTGTCCAATGCAATCCCTACACCTAAGAATCAAGGAACATCACTAAAGAGGAGGCAGAAAGGTTTTAGGAGCCAGGGAACGAGGATGCTAGCTGCCAGATAATGTTTTCTACTTATGACAGGGAAGTTGTACCCATGAAATATCAACTATATGGTAGTCCGCACAAGAACTTCATAATGACAATAGGACTTGACATGTCATCATAGATGGGGAAATTTCACAAGGTTCCATCTCTAATGAAGAAGTACAGGGAATCAGGGCTGATGAGAGAAGGAGAATCAGTTCTTGCCAGGGACAAGCTGCCTGACAGGTTATCCAGACCAAATGGCTAGCTCTAAGCATTTGCACATATGAACAACATTAAATGGACTCAGTAGGTAGTATGCATATATGTCACAATGATAAAGGAGGTGAGGTTATGAAATTGAGAAGGAATGGGGGAGCATGGGAGGAGTTAGACAGGGAGGGGTGGAAGTGATGTAAATATAGTACTCAGGTACGGAGTTCACAAAAGTTGAAACTTTAAATCATTATTTTCACATATTCATTATCTTTTTAAAAGTTTTGCTTTTATAGTAATTAATTACATTTCAACAATTTAGTAAGAGAAAATATTACTACTTCCCTTTTTATAGAAGAGAAAACAGACTAAGTAAGCTTTCAGGCATTTGATCATTTATCAAACAGAAGAGAGAGACTATCGCTTTTCTGGGTTGAAATTTACTTTTCAATATTATTAATATTCTGTATCAGTTATTGTTATCTTTCTATCACAAAATGTGTGACAACAGCTACTCAAGGAAGTTTGGTCTTTTGGCTCACAGTGTATAGGTTCTTTCCATCATGGCAGGGAAGATGTGGGAGCCCAAGTGGATCTAGCTGTGGCATAAGGAACTTAAGGCAGCTGGCCATGTTTAGACCACAATCAGGAAGCAGAGAGAGATGCATACCAGTGATCAGTTAGCTTCTTTTCCCCCTATTTGTTCAGTCTGAGGTCTGAATCTCCTTTAGTGCTGCCAGAGTGGGTCCTCTAGCCTCAGTTAGATCTCTCTGGAAAAATGCCAGACATGCCAGAGGTGCATCTTCTAGGTGACTCAAGATACAATCAAGTTGATAATGAAAATTAATCATGATATATGCTACCTTTTGATAGCATAAATACTACTCTATCACATCTGGTCTGTAAATACACACATGGTTCTGTTTGAAAGTCTATTATTTTTATTTTATTTTATACCTATTGTGGGTGTGTGTGCGTGTGTGTGCTTGTGTTTGCATGTGAGCATATGTGTGCCTTGGCAGATGTGTGGAGGTCAAAGAACAACTTTTTGATTCTCTCTTTCTACCCTGAAGGTTCCAATGAATAATTTTGGATTCTTAGGCTTGGTAGCAAGACCCTTTACTAGCTGAGCCATCTCATTGGCCCCATGCTTATATTTATAATGCATTATGTCATCTGCTTAGTCCATATCTGTTGGACCAATGCACAAAATGCAACTTAAGGGGCCAAGGAAATGATTCTGTGGATACAGCACTTCTCATGCAAGTGTGAAGACTGGAGTGCAGATTGCCAGAACCTATGTAGAAGCCAAGCAGGTGGCAGCCCACAGGTATTCCGAGCATGTGGGAGGAAGAACTGGAATCTCCAGACCAAGTTGATTAGATAAACTAGATGAAAAGGCAGGCTACTAGTTCATCAAGAGACTCTGTTTCCATATATGAACTGGAGAGAGAATAAAAATAGACAACCAATCTCAGACTCTCATACACTTTGCATACACACACGCACATAGCACATATGTGCACCCACACACGTAAACATGCATATATGTGCACACACCACACACATAAATATATGCAAAAATGCTTCTAAGGAGAGTTTTAAAGAGCTAATGGAAATCTTCATTATTCCACCAAAGTTTACCCCATGATATATATATAATTTTATATTCTATTGAAGACGAAAGCAAATTTACATAAGAATGAGATGGGTGTGTTTATTTTTACATAAAGAATTAAATGCTGGCTTGAATATATGAAAGAAAAAAAATGAGAATGTACTTGGGGACAAAGAGACCTCATCCCTCTCTGGCACTGTGGTATTCAGAGGTCTGGGCACTAAGGTAGAATGGTAATTTATACTTAAAGTTTGGTATATCAAATACCTAGCTATGTAACTTTGCACATGTAATGTCTGCAAGGTGCAAATAATGATAATAATATTGGTCTCTACCACCACAATACTTTCTACATAGAAAGTGTTCAAACAATACTAGTTATTAGACACATAACCCCTGCTGAGATGCAGCCATGTAGTGTTTGTTAATTGTGCCACAAAGATAGACACATTGTTGTCAGTCATTTCACTTCTGTTCCCATTATTTGTGGAACATTAGCTTAATTTTGTCATCAACTACAGGCATAATCCATCATTTCAAAGACATTTCTTGGTGAGGTGAGAGAATTTGTTCAGAGGGAAACAACACATGTAAGGAAGGAACACAAGAAAGAACTGTGCCAAGGATAATTATGAATGCTGTGCAAAATTTGCCCTAATTTAGGCCAACAAACAACCGTCAACTCTGAAATCTGTACTCAGCATCAGATGCCTGGCGCTTTCACACACACACACAAAAATCAATAAACAAACAAAGCATCCAGTCTTCTGAAGGAAACACAAACACATCTGCTCACAAGTATGGAGATCATGGGAAATTGGACTGACTGGTATTGGGATCAGATTTAGATCAAACCATAAGATTGGCAGTGAAGTTAAACAACTGATTCTTACTATGATCTTCCATTTTTATTCAATTTCTAGGCTAGTGAATTTTCCCTGTATTAAATCAATTTAAGGGCATTTCATAGGCAAAACAGAAACATCAGCCCACACACAAAAATCTAACATGAATGTACATTTTCATAGATTTGAATAATCAATACATAATGAAATGAAGTCAATATGATTTTTTAATTAAAAGGACTAAATTTAGTATTGTTATCTAAGAACTCACAATGCACCAAGCCCATCTGTTTTCATATAGGCACTGTGGAAATACTGAGACAAATATTTTGAAATGCATAAGACATACATATTATATGTAAAAATGAAAACGAAGTTTGCTGTGGTAGACATTGATGTTGTTAATAGAAATTAATGTTAGGGTTGGAACACTGATTAGTTTTCTTCTTTATCAGATTGCATAGTGTCCTCCAAAACTAGGAGAGCTAGCTTTCAGGGAGAAGGCTTCCAGGCAAGTCAGCTCCATTGCTCCAAGCCCTGTGTCTGAAGTATGTCTTGTCTTAAACAATAGGGTCTTACCTTCAAGTTCTGGGAGATAATCAAGGGCTATGGCAATAGTATGTGTCATTTTGGGAGTCCTTGAATACCCTGACTAAAAACTCAGAGAGGTTTCTCCTGTCTGTCACCGTGTTCCTTGTTATATAGCCTTCAGCTATACACATTCGCTCATGTACAGATATTGTACACGTATTTTTTCAGTAGGCTTTTGAACTAATAAATTTCTTTCTGGTTTTCCACACACCTAAGCATTACTTATCTCTCCTCTCTCTCTCTCTCCCTGTTTAAACCTCCCTCCTCCCTCCCCAGTTAAAGTATCATGATTATTCTTATTTCCCCCTTGATAATTAATACCTGTTTCCTACGATCCTCTCTCTCTTGAGTTCCTTCTTCCCCAACTCCATGGTTCCTTGAATAACCCTCCTTCCCTTCCCAGTTAAATATCCCATTTTACCCATTTAATCCTTGGTAGCACCTGTCTCCTACTGTTCATTTCTCAAGCTCCTCTTTCCTATAACCTCCATGGTTTCTTTCCATTTTCCTAGACTTAAAGCCTGCTCAATGGAGGAAACTCATGTGTATCACTGTAAACATAGCCAAATACACATGACTGGACAAGTCAGAGATCTTAGAGAAAACTGTAAGTCTGTCACATCCCTAGACAAATGTAATTTCCTACTATATGCAAAATATAGATCCTTATATATACAGACAAGTATTCCAGTCACCACTCATCAAAGAACTTTCTTTTTGCAACAGGTGGAGACTATTAGAGAGCTCCACAACTAGTCACACACAGAGATGCTCAACCAAGTGACACATCTACACCTAAGGAACCTCTACACCTAAGGCTCTCTCAACTCTCACCGGCAAAGCGTCCACATGCAATGGAGGACTATGAACACAAAAGTTCACAACTGGCCAAAGTGTAGAGAATAAGAGACTGCAGAGTGTGGGTTCCTAAACAGAACTCCTACATTCAACTTCATCGACCCAGGGCTCAGGAAGCATTGTGGAACAGGAGGTGGAAAGATTTTAAGAGCCTTGAGTAGGTGCATGATCATAAGAAAACAGTCTTACAAGTTCCTAGGACCTTGCTTATTTGAACTTACAGCAATGGTGATGCAGGCACAAGACGCATACAAACTCAAGCAAAGAAAAACCAGCATAGAAATGGAGAAATGGGCAGGAGACTACATGTTAGGCAGGAAATTATTGACAGCTCATTACTTCTGGGTGAGGGAGAGTTGATATTCTTCAAGGGAGTGATGTTAGACAGGCTGATTAGAATCCAATAGATGAACTCACATGGAGGGATGTTTGGGAACACAAACTTGACCAAATAGGCCTTAATATATAGGACAGAATGCATGAAGTCCTGTTGGAAGGCAATGGGGGAGGTGCAAATAGGAAAGGGGAGGGCTAAATATGATTAAGATATATTGTATGAAAGTCTCATAAATTCAACAAAAATAATATTTAAATATTTTAAATGAAAAGAATGAATGAAAATATAATTTGGGACTTCCGTGCTTAGAAATCTGCTAGGTCACACCGAAACCATTAAAGACAGTAAAATCAGAGCATACTTTTAAATATGTCAGGAAAAAGAAACTTTGCAATCTACTTTGAAACACAATCCTGTATCTAAGATTTCTTTTATCAGAATGCCTGCCATTTAGCTCACTGTCCTCCGGTGAAGATATAGTGCTCTTGAAACAAAGTATTATAAACAAAAGAGATTTGGCATAATCTAAACTGGCAGAAAAAATGTCTTATTTGTGATTACAGCATAAAAAATACAGTCACAAAGTCATTGCTTTACATAGCTCTGAGACAATGAAGGAATCTGAGAGAGGATGATATTCAGGGTCCCTACAAATTCCTTTACTTCAGCAGTGTGTCATGAACCTTGGTGGGTTGTTTGCTACTTTAAATTTTGGATATCTGTCTGCTTACACAGAGAAAACAGATAATGGGATATCTCAGTGATTAAAACAGTTCAACAGCTCTTACATTGGTTTATCACTTCTACTATAAATTAAACATTCAATTTCAGGTTTATAAATTTATAGATATCATACATTTTCTCAAATATAATATTAGATACAAGCATGTAAGTCATTTTCACATAGAACAACTTTTAATCATTATAAAAGCTATCAGATTACTAACATCTTTAATGAAACTAAAACATAACTGAAAAGGTTAGTCACCATGAATTTCAAAAACTTCACTCTGTTTAATACTGAATTAATTTTGAAAAGTAGGAACTGATCTTACTTAGATGCAGAAGAAAAAAACAGGATTGATGTTTATTGTCAATGAAAAATACAGATGAGGGAGATACAACCATTATACTCAAAATTTCTATATTATTAGGATAATTTAAAATCTCAAAATATTAATAAATATGCTTATTTATTTTGCAGCAGTAGCATTTATTTTTATAGTTTACTTCTAATAAAACACTACTCAAAATGCAAAACAATTTAATTTTTCTAAATCAGTCATAGTGTTATAATCCTTGTTAGAAACATGCTGTATTCAACATATTTATTTAACACAGTATTGTGGAACACTTATAGTTCAAAGCACACTACACTGGATATACACATGCATTTTAATGTCGAAAAAATGATGATTAGTACAGAATCTGTGATGACCTAAGTCCATAAATGTTATAGATTTTGCTACAGTACTTTAAAGCAGGATAATATATACTAAATTATATGCATTGAGAAATAGGCAATTTGGCAAACGTTTCAATAAACACATATATAAAGTAAAATGGCAAAATATTAAAACAATATTGTCTCATTCCTGGGAAAATTCACCTATAATGCTCCTCAGTGAAAATTATCTTTTCTTTTCTTTAGATAGGGTCATACTAAGTAGCCCTGGCTTGCCTGGAACTGGCCCAAACTCGAGATCCCCCTGTCTGTACCTCCTGAGTGCTGGGATTACAGGCTTTGGAAATCACCTTTTAAAATTCTTATTTGATTACTTAAAATACCAACATAATCTTCCCAATAAGTCCTTTATATTTTCTGTGCATCCTGTATTTTTTTATTTGTTTTTCCCTGATGCATCACATGCATAGAGGCTGTGTGGCCACCAAGCCATGAACTCAGAAATTGCAAATACTCGTTTGGTGTCAGTCTCTAAATAATAAGAGCGCAGGGCACTGAGCTACCACAAGCTATTCAGCTGGCAGGAGGAACCTCATAGTCACGGCTTTCCTTATGTTCTGTGATGTTTGCCAGCAGAAAAGCAATTTTTCCTCACCTCATGAGGAAGAATCCACCCTCTTGACTGATCCTTAGGGGAGGACAGAACTCATTTATAACCTTGTCTTCTAATGATCTGTTTTCTTTATTTTTTCAAATTAATATTTTAGTTTTGTTTTATGTGTATAAATATTTGGCCTGCATTGATGTGCATGTCCAATATGAGTAAAATAGCCCAGAGGCCAAAAGAAGGTGGTGGATCCCCTGGAACTGGAGTTCCAGATGGGAAGCCTTTATGTAGGTGCTGGGAACCAAACCTAAGTCCTGTGCAAGAGCAAGTGCTCTTAAGCACTGTCCTATCTCCACCACCAAGAGGTCTATTTTCTATATACACTTGGTCTAAAATTAAATATTGTGCTTCTTAAAATATCAGCCAAATCAAAGTATCTTACTGCTGAAGCATTTCTAAAGATAAAAGATTGGCTGAAATGATCTTAATGACTAATTTGGAAGAAGAAAAATAAAAACCAGAAGTTTGCTTTATTTATTAATAAATGATATGGGGACACAGATATGTTTCTAATATTAATATTTTCCTATTTTCCTTGTCCTTTTAAAAATTTAAATTTTGAATCTGTGAAAAATGCCACTGCTTTTTATAACAGCATTTTTCAACTCTGACTCCAAATCTGTCCAAGTACCAAACCAGACAAGTCTACACTCAGTCTAAACCACAGTTTTCAATTTGGAGTTTGCAACCCCCCTTTGGGGTTGCATAGCTGAAGATGCTTCATGAGAAATTTTCTGAACATACAATGAAAAACTAATTAACAAAAAATGACTCTGTGGTGTTTTTGGCAAAGTTTACCTGTGTTGAATCTCACGGCTCCACTTCATCCTTGGCTTAGAGCACAGGCACGAGCACTTTGTACTGCACATGCATCATGCCACACAGTGCTGACAAAACTGCCTGCCACTCAGATCTGAGCCAGACTATTGTAGTTCTCTTTGGGGGTCTGGCTTTTTAAAAAATACTGCTTATTGAGCTTTTGTACATTTCATACAATACTTAATCAAATTTAGATCCCTTCCCCCATCAATGTCCACACAGACAATGCCCCTCCCCCCACCCCAGACCTTATGAATTCTGTCATACATGTTAAGTCCTTTTCAGTCAGTCATTTGTACCAAGACGTCCTTTGGCGCAAGTTCATCCACTGGAGTCTAGTCAGCCTATCTAGAGATCTTAAGGAAGATCCACACTCCCTCACCCAGCCCGAACAGTCTCCAACAATTCCCAGACTAGGGCCTGCCCATTTTCTTAGCTCCACTCTGGGCCCTTGTCTGATTGAGTTGGCATGGCTCTTCTGCTTAGTGCCACCATTGCCACAAGTTCACATGATCACGTTTCCGGTGGCCTGGAAGCCTCGATTTTCCTAAGGTCATGAACCAACCCTGGCTCTTACAATCTTTCCACCCCCTTCCACAAAGGTCCCGGAGCCATGGGTGGGTCAAGTTTAATATGAGTTCTAACCAGGGGTCTTTTTGAGACAGGGCCTCCTGTAGCCCCAGCTGGCCTTAGTTTCACAGAAATTGGCCTGCCTCTGCCTCCTGAGTGTTGGGATTAAAGGCATGCACCAGCACACCAGCCTATTTTAATTATTATTATTTTTGTTCTTTTTGAGACAGGGTCTCCTTGTAGGTCTAACTGGCCTGAAACTCACAATATAGACCAGGCTGGGCTTGAACTCTAATAGATCCACCTGCCTCTGCCTCCTAAGTGCTGGGATTAAAGGTGTGCATTACCACATGAGGCAATTATTTTTTTAAAAGATTTTTTTTATTATTTTTGTTTTATGTAACCAGAGTTCAGTGAATATATGTTCATGATTGTAATATCTTTTTGGTCAATTGCTCCTTTGGTCAATGAAGTGGCCCTCTTATCTCTTCTGATTAGTTTTAGTTTAAAAGCCTATTTTGTCAGATATTAGAGTTGCAACTCCTGCTTTTTTATTAGTACCATTCACTTGGAATATTTTTTTCCATCCTTTCACCTTAAGGTAGTTCCTGTCCTTGAAAGTGAGATGGGTTTCTTGCAGACAACAAAAGATGGGTTTTGTTTCTTGATCCATTCAACTACTTTGTGTCTTTTGACTGGGGATGTCAGTCCACTGATATTTAAAGTTATTAATGAAAGATATGTTTTGATTCCCGTCATTTTGATTTCTGTTCACATTCTTGGTGTAGCTGTGCATTTCCATGGTTATACCTTCCTTAAGTTTCTTTCTGTTACCCCTTGGGCATAGTCGTTCCTTTCTTCAGCTCTTTGTATTGCTTCAAGAACTCTCTGAAGGGCTGGTTTTGTGGACATGAATTCTTTCAGCCTATTTATGTCATGGAAGATTTTTCTTTCTCCTTTACTATAATAGATATTTTGGCTGGGTAAAGTAACCTGGGTTGGCGTCTGTGGTCATTTAGAACTGGGAATACTTTGGTTCAGGCTTGTCTGGTTTTCATAGTTTGCATTGAAAAGGGTTTGACTCCCACAACCTCATTCACCCTCCCAGCTCCCCCACCCTGTCTCTCCTCCTAGCGTGGGCACTGGCCCATTTCTTTACTTAGCACCCCAGACTTCTGGACTGCCCTCTTGGCCTAGACTCCCCATTGTTTCCTGATCCTTTGCAGCCAGACCAAACCAATTCCTTGGACTAGTCTCCCCGGGAGGCCTCAGAGCCTGTTCCCTCCCCTACCTCACCTTTGCAGGTCTGAGACAGGCCCTCATGCCAGGACAGCCCAGCCCCCAACTTCCTGAGGTCAGCATCTTTCCTGGAGGGATCCAGTTCTTAGGAGAAAGCCTGAGAGCATCTGATCCTCATCCGACTTGGGTCTCAGTGGGAACTCCTGAGCAGCAAGGTGGAAGCGCTTTGGCCACTCCAATATAAAATCAAGAAAGAGAACTTGAAGCCTAGAGCAATCAGCTTTTCATGCCCAACAAGTAAACCACAAAGGCACATAAAGAGACCTAAACTCAACAAAGGAAGGCTTGAGTCTCACACAAGAATGAGAAACTACAAAAGAAATCCACATAGAATCAGAGTGAACAGAAAGTGGGATGAGACTATAAACCTTCAAAGCCTGCACTCAGTGGCATATTCCTCTAGCAAAGCTGCAACTCCTGAAGGTTCCATAACCTCACCAATGTCACCAAATAGGGAACAAATGTTCAAATACATGAGCCTATGGGCAACGTTTCTCATTCAAACCCCAATTACATACCCAGGGTGGAGTAAAATGTCTTGGATAAAAAGAGATTATAGAGGAAATAGTTTTAGAGACAATGATCTAAGTGGTATACTAGTAAGATGGAAAATAGTTTAGAGATAGGGATTCTATGCCTAAATTGCATTTTTGGAGAGAAAACAAAATCATGAAGGGATTTTTTAGACAAACAAATGGATTTTTAAAACAAGAACTTCTTATGAACATGTATTATAAATTATGACCTACTATATAAACTTAAGAAATTAGAGGCTGGAGAGATTCCTCAGTGGATAAGAGCACTGGCTGCTTTTCCAGAGGACCCAGGTTCCATTCCTAACACTTACAAAGCAGCCAACAATTGTCTTGGAACTCCAGTTCCAAGGATCTGATGCCAACTTCTGGCCTCCATAGGCATTGCACAAACAAGAGTGCACATGTAGGCACAACACTCTTACACATAAAATAAAAGTAAATAAATTAAAATTTTGTTTCAAAGAAATTAGAATTATTGATAAATAGTATGACTCCGTCTACCGCATAAATTCAGGTAACCTGGTGACGGCTGAGATGAGACTGAAGCTGATGAAGCACAGGCAGTAAACAAAAAGAACAGATCATTTTACACCTTGACATGCAGCTGGAAAGAAGTAACAAAGCTTTTATCTTTAAAGGTAAAAATCAAGTCAAACGTGGGCCAGGAACTTGATTCAGCAATGGAGTGCTTACCCAGCATTCTCAAACACACATACACACACACACACACACACACACTCACACTCACACACACACACACACACTCACACACACACTCACACACACACACACACACACACTCACACTCAAGTCGAAGACTGCCATTAAAGGAAAACAAAAAAGAAAAGCAAACAAAAGGACAATCCTCCCCCCAAAAAAACCAATAAAAATTAAATAAAAGACACTCTCGTTTAATCTAGTGGATGAATGTGTTTCTTGTTTAGGACAATGGCAGTAAAGAATTCATCTGGGGGCTGACCGCACAGAAGTTGACTGCATTTGGAAACACTGTTATACAGACACATGCACTGAAGGATGTGAGGAACTACTTGATCCCAGTTTGCTATCATGACTGGTGTAAGTGACATGCCTTGCTTCCAGGCATCACACACAAGCATCATGGTGCTCCAGTGAACTGTTGTACAAAAGTATGTAAACTTCTTTTGTTTGTCTTTACTGACATTTGATACGTGTGTACATTTGGGGCAGAGTGTAACGTTTTGCTACATTCACAAATTCTGTTATAATCAAACTGGAGTGTTTAGCATATTATTAACTCATGCATGTATCATTTCTTTGTGATAACAATGTTCAAATTCTACTCTTCTAGCTATTAATAACTGTGTGTGCATGCATAACCATAATAAAGAAGAGGTTATGAATTTGAGAGGGAGTGGAGAACACAGAAACAGTTGGAGACGGAGAGAGTGAGGTATACAAACGATATATTCACGTATAAAATTCTCAAAAAATCTAAAAATATATATATATATAAAACAATAAATTATATAAGGAGAAGTGATTAAAGGGGAAATGAAAATGCAATGGCTACTCCTCACGGACAAATTGACTAGATTCAGAATCATCTAGGCAACTGGTAAGGTAAACATCTAGATTTATTGTGAAAGCGTTTTCAGAGAGTATTAAACGAGAAAGCCTTCCCCTGAATATGAGAGGCACCATCATATGGAAAGATGGGAAGAATGGGAGAAAGGGAAAAACCAGCTGAGAACCAGCATCTCCTCCCTCCTTGCTTCCCACGGCCAGCTACCTCCGGGCTAACACTCCCACTGCAGCCGCCTTCTTCCCAAATGTGTGGTGTCAAGCAACTGTGGACTAAACTCCCGAAACTGTGTGTCAAAACAAATCTCTTCTCATTAAGTTGGTCTGTGAGATATATTGTCACAGAAATGATAAAAATAACATCGAAAACTGGTAATAGAGAGTGGGGTCATTCCTCTGACTAAGCCTGAACATATAATTAAGTCTTAGAACTTGTTTTCAGGAGTAATTAAAAAAAGATTGATATAGGTGTCCTTTTCAGGGATAAACAGTCTTCAGCTTCTTACTCTTTACACATTGGCCAGTTGTCATTCTCTGTGCTAATCACCATCTGCTATATAAGGAAGCTTCTCTGCTGAGTTAAAAGATGCATTCATCTATGGGTATCACAATAAGTCATTAGGACTCAGTTTAATTCTATATCTGTTTAGCAGATAATAGTGTTGGACTCTTCCCTACAGCCTGTGATTTGTGTAGTCTCAGGTTCTTAGGTCTAATATCAATGTTAGATGCTCCATCCTGTGTAGTAGACCTTAAATCCAATTAGCAAGTGGTATGTTACTCCTATAACATTCCTGCCACTATCTCACCAGAGGGCTTATCTTGCCAGGACAGATGCTGTAAAAATTTACAGTATTCACAGCTGGATAAGGTCGATGATTAATTTTCTCTTCAGGTAGCATGCACAGCACCTTCCAGTACTATGAAAACTAACCATAGAGATGAGTCTTTGAAGTCAGCACCAGCTCGATTTCTCTGTTTTTCTACAGCTAATGTATGTAGTGTCTGAAACAATAGGGCCTTACCATCAAGTTCTGGGGGGTAACATAGAGCAGGGGCAATGAGCTGTATTATCTGAGGGTCTGTGGGACTCCTGGTCAACAATTTCAAAAGAGGGAGTCCATTCCTGGCAGCCTATGATGTGTAGTACAGGCAATGTCCCCCGTTATATAAGGTAACTCCTTTTACTGTTCTTTAATAATATATGTGTATATATATGTTAAGAAGCTTCTACAGTGGTATGTTTCCAATTAAACTTATGCCTCCCAAGGCTCAGGAATCATTGCAGAAGAGGGTGTGAATATAGGAGTCAGAGGTAGTTGATGACCACAAGGAAACAGTTTTCCAGACAGTCAGTTACTCATATGAACCCACAACAAGGTTGACAGCATGCACGAATCCCACCTAAGCCCAACCCAGTCAAAATCCCAATATAAACTTGGGGAAGTAGGCATGAAAAATAATCTATCTTAGTAAGTATTAGCAACCAATGGCTGCTGGGTGGGGAGAGTTATTTAATGGTGAGACTCTTGGTAGGTTGCCCAGCTTCAGGGGATGAACTCAAACCAAAGGGCAATTAGGGATATAAATTTGACTCAACAGGCATTCATATAAAAAAGTATCAAAAAAAGAGAAGAGTTTGGAGATACAGATAGGGTAAGCAGAAGAAAGCTTTAAGCAGAACTTAATGGGTGATTCTGGTGGGTAATCTGAAGACAATGCCAATAGAATACAATCAGAAAATACTGGCTCATGAGGCTTCTTTTGGTAATAAGTACTCTGTTGGGAATTGGAATAGAAACCATTTGTGCTACATGTTGCCAAATAATTTGTGTACATTTTGTCCTTGTCTAGAAACTGTATGGGAAGATAAGTTTCAAAGTGTCAGATGAATGAATTTGGCAGAAGACATTTAAGGCAGCATAATATTCAGACTGTTGTTTGGTTAGTAAAATTTAGCCAAATTTTGTAAGGATCAAGAGCAAAAAGCTAAGCAGAAGGCAGTCTGTTTACAAAAGGAGTGAGTTAAAAGTTGTAGAGGAAGGTATGCTTGTCAAATCGATTATAGCCATTAAAAAGAAACCAAACACTTTGAATTAGGAAAATAAGAAACAAAGCTCGAGAACACCTCAGGAGTTGGCAAGATTCCATCCAACTCAGGATCCAGAGTACAAAACTGTAAACTCATTTGAAAGACCATCACACCACTGGACGACTTGCATGCATAGGACTACGTACATGGTTTTTATACAAGGTTCAGTAACCCAGGCAAACAGAGATTGCTACAATGGTAGTCCAAGGAGGTCTAGCTATTGGTTGAGCCAGCTGCATACCTTGGCATTGACCACGGGGTGCTAACATGCACAATACAAGGATCAAGACATGAACATTTTCATCAAGATTTTGAATGAAGACTTGGGATGCCAGAAATTGTGTGAAAGGATTGGTTCTCAAAAATGGAGAATGTGTGAAGACTAAGTTGCAAGGGAGGGGACCCCAGTATGTTGGAGATGCCATGAGAATAGAATATCTGTCAAGGAAATCTGTAGGCAATGAATGAAATCAACCTAAAAGAAAGTCCATTAGGAGGTCCTGGCCAATCTCTTCAGAGGTAGAATGAGAATTCCATGTGCCCCACATGCCTCACACAGAGCTACAGTATTTAATGTTTGTCCTGCTGGGTTTCATCCTTGCTTTTGTTCCCATTACTTCTTTCCATGATCACCTTTCTTCCCTTTTGCAATGAGAGCATTTGCTTTATACCATTGTATATTGAAACTGTGTAACTTGCTTTTATATTTTCCATGGATTCACAGTCAAAACTTTTATTGTGTCTTAGAGGAGGTATTGAACTTGTGTGTTTTGAACAAAGTTGGAACTCTTTTTTTAAATAAATATTTATTTATTCATTTATTTTCTATGAGTGTATTAACTGCATGTATGTAAATGCATTCATGTCATGCAATACCCACAGAGGTCAGAAGAGAAAGTCAGATTCCCCTGGAACTGTAGTTACAGATGGGTGTTAGCCACCAAGTGGGTATTGGGAATCGAACCTGGGTCATCTGCAAGAGCGGCTAGTGCTCTTAACCTCTGAACCATCTCACCAGTCCCAAAGTTGGAATTCTTAAGACTGGATACTCTGAAAATGTAACTGATTATATTTTGCATTATGAGTTGAACATGAGACTTTTGTGAAGCTCAGGGTGTAATACTATGGTTTAAAATGACATAATTTGGGTATCAAGTTGACAGAGTAGACTCGTAATGATTAATTTTCATCGTCAATTTGATTGGATTTAGAATCACTTAGGAGGTTGATGAGAAACACCAATGAGTTTGCAATGGTGATCCCAGGGAAAATTAACTGAATGAGAGGTAAGGCAATATTCCATTGACTGGAAGCCAAGACATAATGCAGACTGGAAAGGAAAATGTCACCTGAGTGGCAGCACCGCATCTCTCTGATTTCTTGTCATTCTCCCATGTTTCCATTGCCATACAGTTCTTCCCAAGTGCATGGGATCAAGTGACTACAGAGTGTATTCTGTGAAACAATGATCCAAAATAGTTTTTCTCCTTTAAGTTGTTCTGTGTTCTAAGCCTTTTGTTGCTGTCAAAGTACTTTGACTAAAAGAAACTTGGGAGGAAAGGGTTTATTTTAGCTTACAAGTTATAGTTCATCCTCAGGAGAAGTCAGGGCAGGAACTGAAGCAGGAATCTAGAGACAGGTTCTGAAACAGAGACCCAGAGACCATGAAGGAAAGCTGCTTACTGGCTTACTTCTCCTGGCTTGCTCAGCTACTCTTCTTTTTGTGGGGGCAGGGTGGGGAGTATCTTTTTGAGACAAGGTCTCCAGCTGGCCTGGAACTTACTATGTAGACCAGACTGGCCTCGATCTCACAGAGATCCTCCTACCTCTGCCCCTTGAGTGCTGGAATTAAAGGCGTGAACCACCATCAACTATTCTTATACAGGCCAGGTCTCCCTCCTCAGGGATGGCACTGAAAACAGTGAACTGAGACTTCCTACAACAATTAACAATCAAGAAAATAACCCCCATACATGCCTAGGGATAGCCAGTTTGAGGAGGAAATTCCTCAATTAAGGTTCCCTCTTCCAAGGTGACTCTAGTTTGTGTCAAGCTGACAAAAAGCAAACAGCACGGATGTGCAATCAACAGTGGGATCAGGTTGGGTGGTTGAGGCTTGGTGACGGAGTCCTTGCCTAGTGTGCTCAGAGACAGTTTAATAAAAAACCCACCACCACAAGAATGCCCCCACAAACCGAATGACAAACAATGGAACTGCCCCCAGGGCCTTTCAAGCTCACTACCTTCACCCCTACCCCTACCTTCCGACCCCCTGCCCCCCACCCCTGCTTAGCCCAAGACCTGTTGGATACTGTCCTGGATGCTTCAGTTGTCAACCTGATACATCTGGGAAGAAGGAACCTCAATTGGGGAACTTCCTCTATCAAACTGGCCTGAAGACATGCCTGTGGGACATTTTCTTGACTGTTGAGAGATGTGGGACGATCCAGCCCGCTGTGGGCAGTGCCACCCCTGGGCAGGTGGTCCTGGGTTGTATAAGAAAGCAGGCTGAGCATAAATAAAATATTTTTTAAAATATCAAATAAGCAACTAGGTACTCAAATCTGGAGTTTGTATTGAATAATAGACTCGTACCAAAACTCTTCAGCACTGTATTAATATATCTAAAGTTACAAGATGGAATGAGATAATCAAAACGTGTAGAAAATAAATCAGTGGGTGTCTGCTGGAGGCACTTTTTCCTAACTGGACTTTTGGCTGCATCTGTAAGTCATTTTAGATGCCACAGATGAATATGGTAGATTGGTTTGAGGCCAGAGATACCTCTGGAAGTTCTACACTGCACAAGTGGATCTCGAGCAATAAGACCTTAATCTTAATTCTAAATGTCAGCAATGCCAGGTTTTTGCACTTTGGTGAAAATGAAGATGAGAAGGTAAAAGGATCAGGCCAAAACTCTGATGACTCTGGAATCTAAGGCACAAAAGCAAAGGATAAATGAGTGAAAGAAGCGTCAGCACGTCCTGTCGGGTCACGTGACAGCGGTGAGCTTGTGTAACCTGGGCAGCCAAGCAAAGTGTACTAAGCATGGAGCACTAGGTGTGCCCATGACTTCAGCTACATGAAACAAGAGGACACATTTAGCATTTTGAAGGTCATTGGTGACACTCTTCAAAACAAGTTTCAGTAGCGAAGTGGAAGGTGAAAGCAGAAAGTTTTCTAATCAGGTTATTGCTAAACAGTGAATTCAAAATTTAAAAATCATATGTGGTAGTAATCATACTGTGGTCAAGAACTGACTTCTGACCTTTGTACTTTCAAGTAAGTTATTTTAAATGGTATATAATTTCCGCTTTATCCATCTGTTTCCAAAGCTACAACTTAAATCGATCAGAATAAAATTACCATCTACTCACAGACACACAGCTTTCACTCAGATGAAATGATTTTAAAACTTACTTTTTCATCTTCAAACTTGGAAAGACAATCTCGAATAAAATTATCATATGTTTTGAGCAGCCAAACACTGTTTTTTTTTTTTTTTTGAACTATCACACGCTTACTTCATTTCTTTTCTTTAGCCAATTTAAGCAAATCTCATGTTGTTTTGTGGCAATGCATGCCCCTCGCCTCTGTTCACAAGTAAGAGATTTCAAGATGTCTCTGGAGGCTCTTGATTCAAAATTCCTTTAAATTATATCCATGCCACAGACAGCTTTCCTATCTAGGACGAAATGGTCTAAATGGGTTTAATTGCTTTAAGTTCTCTGGTCAGACCTGCAGAGTAATGAGTTCTCTCATAGATAACATCACACTTGAGAAAAACATGGAAAATAGAGAGTTGATATAACTGCATTAATCATCAATGTATAGATTTGCAAATTACTGACACTGGAAGAAGTTTTAACACCAACACATTATTTCTCATGATTTATCTGAAGAAATAAACATTGGTAAATAAGTTTCCTTAAAAAAAAAAAGAACTATTTTTCTCTATAACTAGAATCTGCCGGTTTCCTTGATCAATATCTAGATATATTTTCGTCTTTATTGGATTCAGTGGGAATATTGGCTAAAACTGATATAAATTAATTGTACAAAATTATCATCCATCCTTGGGTCCTGAATCATAAAAGACAATAACTTTGAAGGTAGAGACTTTGCCTCTGTTTTCAGTTACACAAGTGAAGTATGTGGCTTTACCACTGGATGGCAACCCAAGACTCAAAAACAGAGAGAAGGCTCTGGAATCAGCTGAAGGAACATGGGCACTTCAAAAAGAATTCAAAAGGATCTTACTTAAAATAATTTATGCATCCTGCATGTAAAACCATAAGCAATGACAACACAGCTTAGAAAATGGTAATTTTTAAAAATAAAATTTATTATTATTGTTCAGCAAAAACATCAATTATTTTTGAGAAAAATATATTTTGAGAAAAATATCTGAAGTGATCATTTGATTCTTTTTCATACGGACTAGTATAGATTACATTAAATTTTTTAAAAATCAGCTTTGAAGATACCCCTTGATGTAATCTTCATTTAAGGGAAGGAGCAGTGAGAACCAGGAGAAGAGTGTTGTTTACTGCACGTTGTTTGATGTGAAGTTATCCATGTTAAAAATCACAGGATTTACAAAGGACAGAATTAATTCCCAGTCCCTAAACTTAATTATATGAACAAGACAAATTCTTTCATTTATATTGGTTACATTTTCCTTATATATAAAATGAGAAAATATGTACTTGTCTAATAAGGTTAATACATTTTTTTAAAAAACTAATTTGGGCAAAGTTACTGATTTTCATGCCTGACATATAAAAGCACGAAGCTATTCTATGATTAAAAAAAGGATGAGTTTTATTAATATTTAAATCCATCATAAGCAAAGTGCTCTATACCTTAACTTTAACTTATTCTGTATAGTGTTCTCCTGAAAATAATTCCTATAAACTTTATACTTCTGTAGTGAGTATTCAAACTAGTATGTATCATCTTCTTTCAATAAAGTATAAAATACATGGTGACCAAATAGCAAAGCCTTCGTGGGGTTAGCTTTTACTTATTCTGTTTAATGTTTTCCTGAAGAAAAGTCTTATAAATGAAGTTTAGACTTATTTAATGAGTATTAAAACTAGTAAGTACCTGGGGGCTGGAGAGATGGCTCAGTGGTTAAGAGCGCTGACTGCTCTTGCAGAGGACCCAGATTCAACTGCCAGCACTACATGGCAGCTAACAACAGTCTGTAACTCCAGTTCAAAGGGAATCTGACATCCTCTTTTGACCTCCATGGGCATTACAAGATATAGCTGCAGTAACATACATGCAGGCAATACACTCATACATGTAAAATAATAATAATAAATAATAATAATAAACAACTAACAAGTACTATCTTCATCCAGCTGACTATAACATTACCTGGTGACCAAATGCTAAAGGCTTTCCAAGTGAGCTCCTCAGGTACTCTTTCATTTAAACTAGATGGCAGGCATGGACCAGCAAATCCAACTTCAAAGTAACAATAACTCTCCCTTTTCGATAAAGAAATTCCTAATACAAGTCAGTGGTAGAATAGGTAGAAATCAAGGATCAGGCCAACAATGAGTCTGCAAATGAAGACGAACACTCTAACCTTGTGCTTACCCTAAGTGAAGCTACCTGCAGAGGGGGAGGAAGAAAAGGGAGAGGGGAGCAGAGAGAATGAGAGGGGCCCAGGAAGAGACTGAGAACTGTATAACCTTTCCCAAGCATTAGAAATAGCCCTCTCCCATTAGGCACACAACACATTTCTTCTGATTCTCCTTTCTTACATTTTTTTTATTGTATATGTGTAGGAGGGGCTGTATTGTGTATGTGTGTGTACATATTGTATACGTGTGTGTGTACTAGTTCTTGTGTGCGTGGACATGTGCATGTGTATGCAAGTACATGTGTGTGTGCCTGCCTGTAGAGTCCAGAGGTTGACTTTGGGTGTCTTCCTCCATCACTCCCCACTTCTTTTGAGACAAACCTCTTGGTCTCTTAGGGAACCTGGAGCTCATTGATTAGGCTAGGCTGGCTGACCAATGAACTTTAGGGATTTTCCTGTCTTTGCTTCCCAGCTCGAGGGTAACAGAGGTGAGCTGTACTGAGAATTTTTCAGTTGAGTTCTAGAAAGCCAAACTCAGGTCCTCAGGCTTGTGTGGCAAGTACTTTAATGTCCAAGCCATTCCCTCGATTCCCCTCTTTCAATTTTAAAAATGTGCGCCTCAGTTTAAAAGGCGGGGATAGTAGAAGACTGAAGATTTCAGGGAAGAGCGACTTGCAGGCAGAAGCAGAATACCAGTGTGTCTCTTATGTCAAGAAAAAGGAAGATTTCTTTATATTGTTCATTCTATTTATCTCAGTTACTTTGAAAATATAATGTTGAATTATAAGCAAAATGAAACTGAGTGGTAATATTAAACAATGAAGTTATTTGTAATTTATCACATGAAATTACACTAGAAATAGAAGTTTGCTGCAGTCACTATTGCTCAAGCCCAGACTTAATTAAGCTTTACTGGAAAGGGCCATAAATAACTGTTTTGACACCTTACAGAGCTCTTCAGTATGTATTGACTCCCTCTTGGGAAAATGATGTATGGTAAATTTTCTGACACAGTGTGATAGTTAATCTTCAACTTGACTGCACCTAGAATCACCTGGGATATACACCTTTGGATTTGTCTCTGAGAACATTTCCAGAGAGGTTTAACTAAGGAAAGAAGGCCTGCACTGAATGTGTGTGGTGCCATTCCACTGACTAGACCAAATAAAAAGGAGGAAGAGAAAGTGAAATGAGAGGCAGGTTCACCTCTCTGTTTCCTGACTGAGAACACAGTGTGACCAGCTGCCTCACACTCCTAATGATAGAGAAAAAAAATAGCTATGCATTTAATGTCACTTTTGGGTGTGTCTATGTATTGTTTTGTGCCTGGTTTTGTACTTTAGAATATAGTACTTACCTTATAATGGTTTTATAAATGCTTACTATAATGTGTGTTAAAAAAAAGAATAGAAACTAAAATGGAGAAAGCAGTCTTAATTAAATACCACAGTTATCTAGTGGAACATCTGTTTACAACTGCCTTGCTGTCTAAAGCACCTGTAACAAAATAGCTTAACTCCTGCCCTAGGTATTTGACTCTGCAAACATGCCTTGTAGAAAGAATTTCCTTTGGTGGTCTTAGGACACTTAAGCACTTGTGCCTGTAGTCACACAGGTTGTAACTTAAACCTTCCAATGCTGTGACAAAGAATAATGCAAACAGGCCTATAAATTCTGTAAAGGGACTCAACTCAGGGTTTGAGTTCTTAGGGAGCTCTGCTTGAGCTCGTTAATGTGTACAAACTTTCCTGATTTCTCCATGTGAGCCTCTTGGTGCCTTCTCTGTGTGAGGCTGGTTTCCTGTAACACTACCGCCAGAGCAAGAGCCACTCACACTTACATGTATTCTCTACTATGGTCTGTATCCTCAAACCATGAGCCTAAATAAACCTTTTCTTTTCAATTTGCTTTTGTCAGGTGTTTTGTCATAGCTGCGGGAAAAGCAACTATTAATAATCCACACAGGTTTAGAGCTTAAAACTTAAAGGGTAGAGATAAGAAAAACATTTAAAAAATGAAAGAAAAAAAGTTTAATTTAATGAAATGTCTAATTGAATAAAAGTATGTGTGTATGCATCTTGAGTACAATAAAAAATCTGGTAAGATTCTTTAAGAAATGCATTTGTAAAGTCAGTACTGAAGGAGAACAGGGATAGCTTTGAGACAAAGGGTAAAAGACATGACTTCACAAAGGAAGATCTAGTTCAGTCACAGGACCAGAAATCAAATGATATGCACACAAAAACATGACTACTGTGCTAATTAAACATAAAGTACATGTGTTAGATGAAAAGAGTACATAGAGTAAGGGAGGCTAGAGACATCTTTGGGGCTCAATAGGAAACATGAAGTCCATCAGCAAGAGCCATAGCAGGCATCAAAGAATGTGCTTTAACTAGAGAAGTTCAATGGCTATATTTAACACTGTTTAAGGTGTAGCAGAATGGAACAGATAAATGGGTGCTCAGAACCCTAGAGACAGATGAGATTCTAGTCTATTACAGAATACATGGAGATGGGAGGAAGGGGAGGAGGCCTGTAAATCACTCAAATATAAAAGATGGATCTAAACTCTGCATTCCTTGATTTCAGGCCTCAGCTTTGCAAACTTCATTGAGCTGACTCTTCTTTTGAACCTAGTACTATACACATTATAGGAATTCCTTTAGATTTTGCTCTAATTTACCCTATAAGACATGAAAGCATCCTACCAAGGTTTAGTTCATAGCCAAGACACATTTTTTGTTGTTGTTGTTGCTGTTAAAGAATCTAGAAAGTTCTCTATGAAAGTTCTTCATCTGAGGATGGTGGACTCTGTTGAAATGGGGTGAGTTTAGAGAAGATCCCTTCAGTTGTCTTCAGAATTTGAAGAGCTCCTGGAGGATCTTCAGGAAGCTGGGCTGAAACACTGGGGAAATGTGAATCCACTGAGCCCCTAGAAGTTAAACATACCACTGCAATGTGTTTCTTCAAAGAGGTCACCTGACCACATTCTTAAGCTGCTTAGAAGGAAATGGGGTTTTAGGAAGTGCTTCTATGCAAACGAAGCAAAGTGAACACATAGACACAGAGAAGCAGGAAGTGTAGGCTCAGGTATTGAAAAAGGCAGAGGCTTTCAGCTCTTATCTAAGATCGAAATGTGCTCAAAATCCAGATCCATCGTCCATAAAAGTAATTACTTAAATTTAACTTACGAGAATTTAGTTAAGAACCTGGAAAAGTAAAAATGACATACAATCATCTTTAGTGCATAACTTTTCCTAAATTTAAACAATGGGCTAACAGAATTGGTTGCTAATATTTAGTAATCTTTTGTGATTTACAAACAGCATAGATACACATGTTCATGTGACTTCACACTGAACAGCAACCCTGAACCCAAGTGTCTTTAGATCATACAACTCCCAAAACACAACATAATTAAGGCAACTTCTTTCTCCTCCAAACAACACTGTGCAAAAAGAGTGAAAACTCAATGAAAATACCAAAAATAAAAAGAAAGCAACAATGTTGCTCTGGACAAAAACTATTTTCAATAAAGGGTAATTAGGAGGAGAGAGTATAAGTCTTAAATGAAAATGACAAATGATAAAAATATGTTGTAAATGTTATCTAGTTTAAAAAGAAACAATGTTGGTGGAGGAGAAGGAAGAAAAAAATCTTCCAAAAATGAAAAAGGGATTTGATTTTTAAAGGATAATAAATTATGCACAATCCTCAAGGTCAAAGGTTAGCAGGAAGAGCTTTAAAAGCAATTTTATAGGGCAGTTACACACTACAATGTCAAAGTAGGTGTGTGTTGGCAGAGGCTAAAAAGAGTTTTTGAAGGCTTGTATAGAGAGATTTAATTATTTTCTGATGGTTGCATGAAGATTGGCACTGTACTGGGATTTGGATAATAAACGAGACTTCTACTCTGTCTCACTATTTATGTGGGTCATACCACTAACATTTGAAAAATATCAACACATATGTATACATCTGTGCTGGTTTTGAATGAAAAATAAATGTTATTTTCCCATTCATCATCTGCTTGCTCAATACTGACATGTGTGATTTATTAGAGACTGAAAGTCAAGTAGCAACAGAAAGAGCAGGGACAGGCTCAGCTCTGCTCCATGATGAGGACAGTGTCAGCAGTGAGGGGACAGCCACAGCTCCGCACTTCAGCTGCCCGAGGAGCTCTGCTAATCGTTTAGGGACCTCAATTCAGACAAAAACCAGGATTGTGGCTTCTCTGCTGGCAAAGAACTTCAGAACTAGAGGAATAGGGAAGCACAGATGGGAATTTTATTAAAGATGTTTGGATGTAGGCTTAAGCACAAGCATTATGAAGAAGAAAGATGGTCAGAAGAAAGTAAGACACCCCAGAGAGCATGTGAGGGCTTCTCAAAAGGTGCAGAAAAGGCGGACCCAAGTGTGGGTCCAGCAAGCAGTTCATTGTCTTACTTAGCCTTAGCTACATATGCCATTTTGCTGGTTCTCCAGTTACATATCAAAACCTTTCTAAGAATCTAAGAAAGTGTTTCTTTTCCTTTTTTTCTCTCACTTGGTACATGAAATACACGAAGTAGCTCTGGATATACTTTGGTTAGAATTATAATCTGAAAAAATGAAATCAGAAGACACTAAAATCACAAAAGGGTTTAGTCCATGTTTAGTCTAAGGAAGAAACCTGTATAATTAACTGTGCTGGAATTCTGCTTCTTTGCTGGTAAGGAGCATCTGCTGCATCCTAGGGTAAGGGGCTTAAACTCTTTCTTCTCATATGGCACAAACTTCCCTGCTTTTCTATCCTGCCTCAATAGTATCTTGAGTTAGTGACTAGATATCTACAGATATCAATATATTCTTCTGAAAATACATACCATAATACTTCCTTAATATGGTTGTTTTCAGGATAAGATAAAAAGCACTTAACTATGGCTAGGTTTCAAAGAATCAGTAGTGTTCTCAATGAGAAATAGTCCTGATATTAATGGGCAGACTGTCTCCTCAGAGGCTGTATGAACATCCAGAGCTACTTGTTGCTTCATGTACATAGCATCCTAACTACTCATGGTCTTTATATCACTTTTCCTGACATACCTGAATTTCATTCAGAGAGGCTCTCAATGGTAATAAAAGCTCATGAAAGAGACAGGCACCTGAACAAGTGGTTTAGCAAGACTTGGATAAAAGTGATCCCAAGGTCATATACCTTAGGTAAGAGGGGCCTCAGAGAAAGAAAAGCCACAGGATCAAAACTTATAAAGAAGTATCTTCTTGATTTTTAAATACAGGAATGAGAAAAATCTCAGCAAAGCTGAACTGCTTGCTCCAAACCACAGAGCTATGAAAAGACATCTGTTATCTTTGAACTGGAGATGTGTGGGGGATGTAGGAGAAGCAGGTATGAAGGTGCAAGCACGTTCCTACTGTAAAGAGATTTGGAAGCACTGAATTGCATTATTGGTTTCTCAAATAACAATCATCTGTGTGGAGAAATGATTTGCAAGAGAGGTGGCAGGTAGAAGGGCAAACCTGTTATTAAAATCCAGAGGGAGCAGGAAACAGAACAGGAGAGCCAGAGTGTAGCAGGGAGGCTGGCAGAATGGAGATGCCTGGCCTGTCCAAGACAAAAAGGAGTGCCTGCTGCTCTCAGCCTCTCTATAAATTGTGAGCTCAGTGTACTTCTGGGAAATCACAAATTATCGCAATTTGCATTCCCAACAAATAGAAAGGAAACATTAGTTAAATCCAAATGGCAGAGAAGTATTGACTTTAAGAAAGTAACCCTTAATTTAGTACTGCTTTTGGCAGTCAGATGTAATGCATAATCTTCTATATTTTATATAGATTTTTAAAAGTTGCTTTGGTACAGCTATGATATACATGTGTTTAGTAATATTCATAGCAATCCACAGTTTTTGAAAATTCACTCTCGAAGGCTACTGCCAGATTATGGCAAATACTAGACAAAACATGTTTAAAGCTTGCATTGCAATAAAATATGTGAAAAATTACTGTAAATACATGTTTTCCATGTGACTATTAACAAATATATCCTAAAGACTTACAGTATACTCTTCATACTGCATTTGGGAAGTTATGTTTAGGATAAAGAATAAGAATGGGGAGTTCTGCAGGTGGGCAACATTGGCTAGTCCAGGCCTGTTATAGCCTTAATATTGAGGGCTGCAGTCAGAGCCATGTTGGACTGCTGGATACAGAGTAGGTTGGGAAGATTCCTGTGAAGGCAACCCCTTTATGGCAGGACATCCTAAAGATTTAATTTTAGAAAATGATTTTAAGTGTTTCATGCATACATTATTTAAATTATTACATAACTTTATGTAGTTTAAAATATAGGCGATAGGAGTTACAGAGATGGCTCAACAGTTGAGAGCACTGACTGTTCTTACAGAAGACCAGGTTTGAATCCCAGCACCCACATAGCAACTACCAACTGTTCATAACTTCAGGGAATCTGACACCCTCTTCTGTCCTCTACAGGCATTGCATGACATGGGTGCACTTGCATATATGCAGATGATATACTCATACATATAAAATAATAAAAGAAGTAAAAATAAATATATAGGCGATAGTCTGGATATTTTCACAAGGTTCTCTCATTAAGTAGCTGTAGATGCAACTTAGCTGACAAGGTTTCTTACCCTCTTCGGCTTCATTTCTCATAGGACTCCTTTGCTCCTGAAGCAGCCTTCAAACTGCCCCATAAGCATGTTGGTCTATTCTTTAACCAAAACTCTCTTTCCCCTTGGTATGAGAGTTTCCTTCTTACAGCTGGTGTCTTCTCCTTGTAGAATACCTTCTCTTCTTAATCTTTTTTTCTTCTAGCTGAATCCTACTTACCCTTCAGATCTCTGTGAAAGTCCTTTGTTTCATAACAGCTTATGTCACATAAGAACTTCTGTCACAGGTACATGTTTACTTAAGAGACTATTGGGGGACGTACTCTCAGGTGAAAGGAAATGAAGAAAACAGGATAGAGTAGCAGATTAAAACACTATGGGAAAATGGAAGACAGGTTGTAAGCAGGAGTCTAGCATCCTCTGAATGAAATACAAATTGAAATAAATTTCAGAATGGAGCTGAACATACCTGGAGGCAAGGGGTGCGTTGTGAAACTCAACTATGCCCCTCTTCAGGTCCCAGTGTCTGGAGAGAGGTTGCAAGGGGCGTTTCATGGACTTTGCACCAGGTGGCAATTCTTTGAACAGGTGTCAGGTGTGAGATGTGGTGAAACAATGCTTCTAGGAGCAGGAGGATGAATGTGTCACATGTCAGTGGAAAAGTACAGACTAAATATTTGTTGCAATTCCTTGCTTCCTGTGATGTCCAGAAGCTTTGACAATGTATTCCCATAAAACCTTGTGCTGAGCGGACCCATTATTCAGTCTGTTTATGGGTGCTGTGAGTCTCCCCATGACAGGGCCCATTGCTATAAGAATAATGTGTAGCAGTGAGCCCTGTCATGCTGTGACTCACAGCCCAGAGCCACACACAGTCATACACACCCAATAAAAGTTGGTTAATGGTCAACTGAGAGAAACCAAACATTCCATCATGAAAATTCTCTAGCAAATTTTTTCCTGAGGCAGCTTATAGGCTCCCAAAAGTTGAAATTCCCAGTTGATAATTTGGATAAATATTTGTGTTTTGAACATAATGCTTTCAATATTACTTGTTTCTGCAATTTGAAAATATTCTTTGGACAAAAGTTCCTGCCCACTCCAGACAAGCAGATGAAGCTATTTGTAGAAGGTGAAAGCTTCTGGGTCAGACAGCCAATTTGGAATTTATTCATGCAGACATGGGAGTCAGATCCATCAAGAAATATAAAAAAGAACGATTGTGGCTGGAGATGGTTCAGTGGTTAAGAACACTGGCTATTCTTTCAGAGGACCCAGGTTCAGTTCCCAGCATCCAATGGTGGCTAACAACCATCTGAAATTCCAGTTCCAGGGAATCCTATGCCCTCTTCTAGTCTCCATGGCATTATATGCACATGATGCACTTACAAACACAAAGGTCAAACATTCATACACATAAAATAAAAATAAAGAGTATAAAACTTTAAAACAGAGAAAGATTCTTGGAATACACAAGTTAGGAAGAACCCTCACTGATTTCCCTCTATACTGTACCACCCATGAGTTCCACTTCAGAGTCTTTGGAATTAAAAACTAAACATTTATTTAGTTGGTGAGATCTTCATGACGCTGAGTAGTTTGTCATCTGGACTGTTACAAAACTTCTGGAGAGAAAAGCAACACATTTGCAAGTAAAATGAACAGGAAACAGCTAATTAGGAATCCCCAAACAACAGTGCCTTTTCCTAGGAACAGCATTAAATGTTTTTTTAAGATAAGTAAATAATACAAATAATAATAAAGTTTGCAGGCAAACAGTCCCCCAAAGAAACACGCGAGAAATCATGATGAATTATGTCAGCCTGTGCACTAATGGTCTGGCTGTGTATGCATCTGAGGCTTTCAGTGTTCACTTGGATAGAATCCCAAAGAGAAGCTGACTTGCATGTCTGCATGAATAAATTCCTAATTAGCTGCCTGGTCCTAAAGCTTTTACATTCTACAAATAGCTTCATCTGCTTGTCTGGACTAGACAGGAACCTTTTGTCCAAAGAGTATTTTTAAATTGAGAAAGCAAGTGATATTGAAAACTTCATGTTCAAAACACAAATATTTATCCAAATTACCAACACTGAAAATGATGTATAAACATTCAGCCTTCTTTAGAGACAGGTTTTATTTTAATTCTAATATATGGTCTTTAAATGAGATACTATTGTTAATAAATAGTGGATTTTCCTTTCCAGTTTCTCTTTTTTTCTTTTTCGAGCTGATATACAAAGAATGAGTTGGCTCGATCCTTATTTTTATCCGCAGCTACTTAACAGTCTACCACAATCAGTATTTAGATATCCCCAAACCAGCACTGTTATGTGAAAGGCTATATATCTTGTTTTGTATATGTGTATAAAATAGTGGTGGTTTTTAAAACGCTTCATTTTCTGAACACTGTTAAAGATCCAAACGTGGCCTAAATAATTAATTTCCATTTGTGATCCTAATACTAAGGAGGAAGTGATCAATGCTGTCTTCCAGAAATGTACAGTGCTTAAAATTCTGTGCTTAAAGCCTTCCTCCATTTGAAATGTAATATCCATTATGTAGAAGGTGCCCTGTATATCAAAATGGAATCGTATTAAATGCCATCACTGCTTAAAATCTTCATCCAAACGAGAATATCACATCATTTCTACAATAAGGTTTGTCATATCATGACACATGAACATCTTGGGATGGAAATGTGTTCTTTTCCACCTCTTCATAATTTTATAATCATAAAAAATTATACATTCAAAAAATTGGTGTTAGAAAGCAGTGATTCTCAGACTCAAATGTCCTTCAGAATCACCTGCAGGTTTCCTTAAAACAAAGGCCAGGACTCCTCCAGGCACTCCTTTGATTCATAGGGTGTCTGGGTCAGAAACCTGTCCTATTACATTCAAGGGTCCTAAGATCTTATCAGCTCTCTTTCATATGCCTCAGGAAGTGTCACAGGTGCTTCTCCTTGAGATCTTTATATAATGTGTTTTTGACCTTAAATATCTTCTTTATTAATGAATTAGATGACATAAAACTACTTTCTCGACTAATTTGATTAAAAAATGTTTTTAAGGAAAAAGTAAAGTGATTAAATATATTTTATTTTAAATAAGGAAAAATAGTATAATTTATAAACTATATAATAAAGGGAAATATATAATCAAATATAATCTGAACAACTGCACTACTCAATGGGCGGAGGTTTGGAGGAGAACGTTTGGTTGGTTGAAGACATTTATATTTATTATTTTTAATTATATGTATGTGCGTGTGTGTGTACATCTGTGTATGTGTGTGCACTGTGTAGGTAGGTACATATGAGTGCATGCACTAGCAGAGACCAAAGGCACTGGATCCTCTGGAGCTGGAGTTACAAGTATGAGCTCCCTGACATACGGACTGGCTAACCTGGCTGCTGGGAACCTAACTGGGTCCTCTGTATGAGCGGTACCAACTCTCACCCACTGAGACTTTTCTCCAGCTTCTGTTTGTTTTTGTTTTGATTTTATCTCACTCTGTAGCCATAACTGGTCTGGGACTCAGTATTCCAGGCGGGTCTTAAACTCACAGCAATCTTTCTCTGTTTCTCAAGGGTGGAATGACTGTTGTGAGCGCCCATGGTAAGTGAAAATATACAAGTTTTTAAAAATATTTTATTTATTATTTTCACTTTATGTGTATGTGTGTATTTCTTGCCTGTCAATAAGTGCACCCCTGTCATACAACACACGCACAGGTTGGAAGAGAGCATAGGATTCCCCTGGAACGGGAGTTACAGATGGTTGTTAGCTGCCATGTGGGGTGCTGGGAATCAAACCCAGGTCCTCTGCAAGAGCAACCAGTCCTCTCAACCACTGAGCCATCTCACCAATCCCATAGGTTTATAAACATATACATATACATATAAAGAAAATTGTAAATAAATTATTTCTACCCAATTTCCCAATGTTATCACATGTCTTTTCATATCTAGGCTTACCATTATGTTTTATAATCATAATATTCTTTTAAATTTTTTTGATCTATTTATTTCTATTTTATGTGTATGAGTGCTTTGCCTGCTTCTGTGTAAGCGCACCTGTGGTGTATATGCCTACAGAGGTCAGAAGAGCATTGGATACCCTGGTACTGGAGTTACAAACAGTTGTTAGCTGCCATGTGGGTGCTGGGAGCTGAACTCTGGTCCTCTGCAAGAGCAGACAGTGCTCTTAACTGCTGAGCCATCTCTCCATCCCCTAATCATAATATTTTAATTCTCTTTATAAGCCAGTATTAATGATATCTGAGATTATGCCACAATGTAAAATACAAGTCATCATAGACCTATGTGTGCTGATATAAAAAGACAGGAAACACAATCAAACATGAGAGGAGAAAAGTTATCACTAATGATGAAGCTGTCTCCTTACTCTTGGCCACTTTTTTTCTACAAGATTGAAGTGTAATAACTAGACTAGCTGTGATTCTCACAGCACTACAGATCTATGTCCAGTCAGCTCTTGCCCAGTCCCTTCTTCACCAAATGACCTGGCCTTCATTACAGCTACAATATTCTTTCATGTCACTTCTTTTGCAAATAAGTGTAATTCTGACAATCAGAAAATACTTAACAAATTTTAATTTATTTCCTAATTTGCTTATGTTCTCCTTGAAATGCATAGCTTTTCAATATCCTGATCCTAAGCAAGATATTTTTCTGCTTTTAAAAAATAAGTGATAAGTCGGGGAGGCTAAATGGCTTAGCAGATAAAAGTACTTGCTCCTTTGCCTGCTTACCTGAGTTCTAGCCTTGGGACTCACATGGTGGAAGGAGAAATTCAACTCTTGTAAGTTTTTTTCTGGTTTCCACATGTGTGTCATGGCATACACAAATAAATAAATGTACAAAAAATGTAAGTGATAGTTTTCTATAATTTTATATGAATATCTGTATTTTTTTTCTTTAAAAAAATGAACTGAAAGAAGCAGATGTGATCTGGTGTATGCCTTGCCTTTAATCTCAGCACTTGGGAGGCCGAGGTGGGTGGATCTCTATGAGATTCAGGCCAGCATTGTCTACATAGCAAAGTCATGAAATCATACAGAAATATGATCAGTATATTATCCCTCCTATTCACAGTCCCCAGCTGTCTCCTTATATAGATATTTCCATATGACCACCCAAAGCCCTAAATCTCTTTTTAAAACTGAAAAGTATATTCCATTATTTTTAATATGCCATAATTATTTCCTTATTAAAGGACATTTTAGAGATTGGAGAGTTGGCTCAGTCATTAAGAGCACTAGCTGGTCTTACAGAGGATCTGGGCTCTGTTACCAGCACCCACAAGGCGACTAACAACCCTAACAATAGTAACTCCAGTTCCAGGGGATCCAACGCCCTCTTCTGGCCTCTGTGGACATTGCATGACATAGGTGCACTTACATACATGCAGTCTACACACTCATACACATAAAGCAAGGATAAATATTTAAAAAAGGACACATGGTTGTTCTTGTTTGCTAATATAAACTATGATAGTGCTTAATTTTATTTACATATGTTATTACATTTGAAGATAAATTCCAAAATATGAAATAGGTTATTCAAAGATCATATACCTTTGAAATATTGATAGTGGTTACCCAGTTGCCCTCCTCAAAAACAGATGAAAAATCTTGTCTCCTATGGAGAGGCAAAAGATTTTTTAATCCACACCTTGGACAGTGTCATAAGTCATCAAATTTAATGATCTTTGCCATTATAAAAAATAATTAGGGATTCATATTTCATCTGAATTTAACTAATTGTACTATGAATTAACTTGATGTATATAAGGTTATAACAGGAGCTTCCCCTCTAGCCCATATATGTTCATTAGAATTGCTAACAGTTTACATAAAGACATACAATAATCTTATATGCAAAAAAACAAAAAAATAATCTTATATGCATGGAAGCAACCACATATTTTAAGTGCTAGGCAAACAGGATCAGAAACTTATATAAACTTTTTCCTAGGGGAGAGGCTAATGAGGCTAACGGCAATAATTAGGGGGATTGTTAATGTGGTGGTTTAAATGAAAATGTCTCCATAGGCTACAAGTATTTGAACACTTGGTTCACAGTTTGTGGCGCTGTTTGGGTGTTTGGGAGGGTAATGAAACCTTTGGAGGTATGGCCATTGTTAACTTCTCCTTCACATCTCCTATTCATGATTCAAGGACTTTTTGTTTTGTTGTTTCTTTCTTTTTTTTTTTTTTTTTTTTTTGCTTGTTTTGTTTCATTTTATTTTTTGACAGGGTCTCCCCAGTCCTACCCACCTGGAAATCACTGTATGGATCAGATTGGCCTGGATCTCACAGAGATCTGCCTGCCACTGCTTCCCAATGGCTGGGATTAAAGGCTTGCAATACCATTCCTGGCCCTTATTTTGTTATTAGGATATGAAATGTGCTCCAAAGAATGTTTTATTGATGGCTTAGCCCCTAATGCAGCAGCATTCAGAGGTGGAGCCTTGAGAGCTAATTTGATACTGAATGATCTAACCACATCAACGATTGATTCACTGCTAACTTAAAAGCTAACTGGGCTACTCAGGTGAGGGGTCTATTGGAAGTAGTAGGTTATTTTGCCCCTAGACTCTTGTGTTTCTCTCTCTCTCTCTCTCTCTCTCCTCTCTCTCTCTCTCTCTCTCTCTCTCTCTCTCTCCCCTCTCCCTCCCTCCTTTCCTGCCTCTTTCCCTCCTCCTCCATGCTGCCGTGAGATGAACAACATTCTGCTGTGATGTTCTGCTCACCAAAGGACCGGAAACAATGAAGTCAAGTGATGGGAAACATCTGAAACTGTAGCTGAAACAAACCTTTCCTCCTGTAAGGTGGTTTTAGTTACAGTATGTATATATTTGGGGTGGGGTGGGGCTAACTAATACAACTCATATGGGAAACCTCACATTGAAATGCAATTGCCATTAGAACAACAGTGGATATTTCAGATTTTTAAGATTTTGCCATGAGGTCTCTCCCTCACTGGAGGGATTAACAACATTGCAAAAGGGTTTTGTTATGGCTTGAATGCACATTGTTCTCAACAGGTTCATGCCTTGAATACTTGGTTTCCAAATTATGGCAGTTTGGGGAGGTTGTGGAGCCTTTAGAAGACAAAACTTAGCTACTCAAACAGTTTGTTGGGATATGGCCTCCAGGGTGATTTCAGCCTGATGTTAGGGCCTGAGCTCTCTAAATCTTAATTTAGACCCTGTGAAGAGCCAGGCAATCCCTGGCCTCCACATAATGGCCCTTTCCAGCTGGCCTACCTTTCCCACCACAATGGACACTACCCTCTGAAACTGTGATCCAAATTAAACCTCTTCTCCCTTAAGTTGCTTCTGTTTGGTATTTGGCCACAACAGTGAGACAAGTATCTAATACAGGTATGTTCAAGCCATGTTTTCTATCTGTCTCTGACAAATGAGGACTTCTACTATGCAATAGTACAATGAGAAGGACCACACTACATCTCAGATATTCCAAGATTAGAACCATGAAGAAATATTTTTTTCTTGCATAATTTTTCTAGTCTCAGGTATTCTAATACACAAACATAATTAAGACACAAGTGCTAGGAAGTTTTTGTCCTAATATTTGGTCTTTGGCCCTAGTCCCTAAAACAGATCTTCTAAGACCTTTGCCACTTCCTGAATAATAGAAGAATCTGACAGACTCTTAAATCTCTTGGAATTTCCTGAGCTATAGGGGCATCTCCTGTTGTGATATGGAGATTCTTGGTAGGATCTGCTTGGGTACCGCTCACCAGCAAGATCAAGCCATGATTAGCAGCTTTGAGCTTTCAGCCTTTCTCCTCATGCTCTGGACAGTAGATAGGATCTCAAAGTAGAGCAACTCCACTGATAATCAGTGAATGATTGATCATTGATTCATCATGCCTATGTGAAGAAGTCTCCATAAAAAAATCCCCAAAGCTAGCCTGGCATGGTGGCACACTCCTTTAATCCCAGAATCCCACCACCTGGGAGACCCAGGCAGGTGAATCTCTGAGTAGGAGTCCAACATGGTCTCCATAGTAAATCCAGGACAGCTGTGGCTACAGGGGGAATGTGACTGAAAAAGACCAAAACAAACAAACAAACAAACCCCCAAAGCTTTGTTGTTGCAGTCAGTGAGCATCAATAGTTCAGCAGTGTTGCTGATTGGGTGGATGTGCTTGGAAGGTGGTGTGCCTAGAAACTGATCGAGAGCTCCACATGCCACCCCTTGTATTTTGATCTATACATTTCACCCATTAGGTGTTCCCGTTATTTTGCTTTTTAAAATAAATGGGTGAAAATAAAGTGTTTCCTTGAGTTCTGTGAGTCCTTCTATCAAGTGATCAAACCCAAGAAGGGAGCTATAGGAACATCTCCAAATTGTTACCAGATCATACAAAGACTGTGGGTAATTTGGGGTCCTACTACTTTTGGTTGGCATCTGAGGTGAGGCTAATCTTGTGGAGCTAAGCTCCTCACCTGTGCTTTCTGTGCTCTGAGTGATTTGTGTCAGAACTGAGCTGAAGTCGAGGAAATGCAGAGAACTGGAGACTATTGATGTGGGAGAAACCACTACATTCTTGAGTTGAATGTGAATGTAGACAACAAAGCAGTTCAGTGTTTCCTTCTGGCAACTTGAAACTTCCAGTGATTTCTTGAAGCACCTAGAATGAGAGGGCACCTACTTCCCTGGCTGCTGTAACCTGACACTGGTCTCTTTTACAGACTTCCAGACAACCCTGAATTGCCTGCATCATTCTGCTCCTCACACACCATCTGGTCTCCAGACACAGGAAGCATGATGTTCTCTCTACTTGGAGAATTCAAGTCTTCCCACATGTTAGTTTAAATGTGAGTTCTTCACAGAAGTAGACCCCTGGATACTTAACCTAACGTAGCCTATTCCTCTCCTCAGCTCTACAGCACCATTCTAGGAGAGCAGTTTCTCCTCCTTCACCTAAAACAGGACTGGTGGTGTTAGCTTTATTTGATGACTCACCTAGGCTATTATATTCACTGGTTAGATCAAAAGGCAGTCTGTGTACTGCTATTAAAGTTTATACTTTAACAAGTATACCTGGAGTAAAGGGCTTCACCTCCTCACATCCCCCTCAGTATGGCTAGGTCTCTTCCAGTAGGCCTTAGGAAAAGGACTAAAATCCCCACAAAATTAAGAAAGTATACCTCCTGACTGTCTTTAGACTTAAGACTGCAATATTACCTCCTACTGGGATTGCCAGCTTGCTCATCTTCAATGAGGATTTTGGAGAAGCCACTTCCTACAATGATGTAAGTACATAAACC